>NW_016158739.1:48134-113549 GCF_001687245.7 Rhagoletis zephyria
CAATGTGCGGGTCATGATTATTTACGTATTTAAATATATTTCTTTATAAGTAGCTGAATGGTCGAATGGTGAAATGAGTTGAGCCATAAAACATGCAGAGAATGCAGCAATTTAAACTATTCTTGTATCATTTTCCACGGAAGTTGAGATTTGTCCATTTGAATTTATCTGTTTGAATAGCTTTTTAATGGGCGTAAAAAAGGTGTGTTCGATGGTGTTTATGTGTTTGCCTCTATGGTTTTCCACTTCATTAATTTTATGGAAACTTGCATGCTATATAATACTGCGACATAATTCTGCTGACAATTTTCGTGTTCGAAGCATTACAAAATTTTAAGCAAATAATTTTGAAAATTTTAATTTTTAATAGCTGAAACTTTGAAGCTACTCGGTAATGCACTCTGCGCTAATACTAATAACAATACAAATTACCAATACCAATACCAATACCAATTCCAATATCTGCCAATACCAATACCAATACTAATATCAATACCGATACCAATACCAATACCAATTCCAACGCCAATTCCAATGGTAGGCGTTTTTAATACCTAATCTACAGGTCTTCCGCGCACACCACTCTTTCCATTTTTCTTAGTTGAAAATCGTATAGGAGTACTCTGAATGCCTCAGAATGAGGGAAATGTCAATGGTGCCTGTATAAGACAGCATGTTCTATAAATTTCCTCCTCACGTCGACTACATTTGGTTCCATTAAAGACTGGCGCACAAAGTTGTCCTTTTTTGCGTTCTACCAAAACGACTTTGTTCTTACATGTGGCCCAGCAACAGGACAGCCCAAGCAAGAATATACTTTTAGGACAACCGGCTATTTAGAAATCCAAACGAAGAGAGGTTCATACCGGTTACTAGATACTAGATTTTGCGTGTTGATAAGGGCGTCTGCTGCTCTTTTGGAGATTGTTGGCGATCAAAATTAGCGATAGCAAAAGTTTGAATCCGGCTGCAGTATATGATATAAGTATACTGACAGGTGGCTGCGCGGAATTGGAATCCAAGAAAGGAATCATTGATAGCGACGAATCTAGGAAAATGGAAGGAGCGAAAGAAACTTTGATGCGATCAAGAGCTCGACTGGAATATCTGGGTCCTATCATAGGCATCCCAAAATTGGCATCTCAAGCTCTCCTTAGATTCCCTGTACCATGTTTCTTATAATGTTGAAACTTCATCTGTAGCCGCATGGTCTAGGTGTGGCGCACAGCCTGCCAGAGTAACCCCACGTCTCTATTTTCTACTAAATGTCAAATCTGTCAAATTTCTGTTTTAACTTTGTCCCGTTTTCTCATGTGGGCAACTTGCTGTCTTAACATCTCACTTTCGGAATGGCATCAAACCAATCAGATCGATCTGTATGCAAAGTAGATGGCGCGGTAAAATGAAAACTGTGTTGTCAAACTACAAAATGACAGCTGATGTTAAGGCAGCAATGATAAGAAATTCGGCAAGACAGATATGGTTTAACAGTAGAAATTTGCGGTCTCCACCTGACGTTTCTGTCTTAGCACAGCTTTTTTAACAGAATCTGTAGAAGGTGGGGACGTGGGGTAACTTAAACTAACCAGCCACCTAAGAAGATAGGTGGTGATTGGGAATGTTTAAGATTAGATCAAGAGTAAGATTAAGATTAAGATTAATACTACTATTACGACTAAGACTTACATTAAAATTTAGGTTTCGACTAAGATTCTAATTGAGGTTGAGGCTAAGATTGAGTTTGGGATTAAAATTAAAATAAGGATTGCGATTAAGATTCGGACTGAGATTAAGATTAAGATTAGGATTAAGATTAAGATTAAGATTTAGTCTAAGATCAAGAATAAGATTAGTATTTAGATTAACATTAAGATTAAGATAAAGATTAAGATTAAGATTAAGATTAAGATTAATTTGAGGCTTAATATTTAGATTAAGATAAGGTCTAAGATTAATAAAAACATTCAGCGTAAGATAAAGATTAAGAAGAAGTTGAAGATTACGATTACGAATAAAATTTAGACTAAGATTAAGTTAAGGTTTAAGTTTAAGATTATGATTAAGTATGAGATTGAGGTTCAAGTTGAGTTGAGTTGGAAATTTACATTCAGACTAAGATCGAGGCTTAGAGTAAGATTGAGATCGATACTGAGATTTAGATTAATATACACAATTTTTCATTATTGTGCAGAAAATATTCTAAGCGATTTCACTTCCCCCGCGCATGGGATCCACATAAAACGTTTTTCTTCACAAAATCTATTCTTTTTGGCTTTAAATGCAAGTGTTGAGCCAATCTTTCTATTATTTTAAGGAAAAAATGAACGGTTTCTTATTTCAGCAATCACAAAATGAACACGAAAGAGAAGCCCAATTTGTAGTGTGTAAAATATAATACCCTTTCACTGAAAAATTCCATAACTTATGTTGCGATCCAACGAAATATTACCAAACGACAACAAGGTGGTTACTATTGAATTAATTTGACGTGAAAACTAAATACATATTTCCAAAAGAAAAACAATTTTCCACTACCCATATCATTTTGCTTCCTTCATAACTCTCGATACATTTCGCCGCCCCTTCTGATCAAATCTGAAGAAACATGCAAATTAAATGGCGCAAAATTACTACATAATCAACAGCATAAAAATGCCAACTGTCAAAATATTGCCAAAGGACACAGCTTCTATGAAAAAATATGCGCTCACGATTGCATACTTAAGGAAATACATAAATTAATAAGGAGTGAATGTAAAGTTACTGCCCGCCTGATATGCGGCCGCCACACATGCGATAATTAACAGAGTAAACGCGAATGTGAACGCATGAAAAACGACGATATTCATTTGTAAAACAATCGCAAAATACCCTGCAACAACAGGCAATCATAACTAAGTACATAAAAAAAACCACAACAGCAGTGGCAATAAAGAAAACTACGCAATAAATTGTAATAATAATAACAACAAGCATTTATGGCAGTTGCGACAGCAATCAAAATAGTGTAGATGTTATTACAACAACAGAACAGCAAAACAACAGCAGCAACAAAAACAAAGTATGTACAACAATAATGCCAGCACCAACAGTAGCTGCCAAAACGAAAAATGTAATGGCCATCGAGACTGCCAACTGCCAATTGGCAATTGCCAATTGGCATCTGCCGACCGCCGACTAAAACGGCCTGCGTGCCTGCCTAGCTAAATAAAGCTAGATCTGCGGCAGTCAGCGAGATTTCGGCGCAGGCGGTTGCGGTGCGCATGCGTAATAAGCACCTCTCAAACTGACATCACAATAAAATGTCATGATATGCCCCCATGGGTGTAACTACAGACGTTTTCGAGCCGGCCGATCGCACTGCCACAATGCGCTCTATGAAGTGGGGTAGAAAAAAAACTGCAATTGGGTAGATAGTACAAGACTAAGCGCCAGTTAAGCGGACACCACCAGCATCACCAACAACCAATAGCAGGCGTAGTCGGCTGCCAATAAATGAGCTGTGTGGCACTTGTGCCTGCCACAGAAACAAATAAGCCGTCGGCACTGTTGCATGCAGCTATGTATATATGTATGTATGTATGTTGCAACACAGTGCAGCTCAGCTCAGCTCAGCTCACAATCGGCTAGCCCAGTCAACGCCAGTCCAAACACTTCAGCAGCGCGCGGTTTTCGCGTCTATAAAACGTCTCACGTTACAATTAAAATCAATAAATCGACACTAATACCAAAGCAGAGCAGAGCAGAGCCGTGGAGCCGTGTGTGGTGAGTCGTGGAGTAGTTTAGCTTAGTCGCGCACAGACGTCGTGGCCAAAAGAATACGCCGCCGCAACGCCATGTTGCATGCGCATGCCCGAGCGGCTAGCTGTGGCGTGCGTGCCGCGATTATATCGCCACAATTGGCGAATTTCATCTCCTTTTAAACTACACAACACACAAAGCCAACGCCAGTAACAACAACAAAACTGCGCTTACTTTAAATGAATCTCGCTGCTGCAGCGGCCAAATGAAGATGATGCGATGCAGACAGAACTGGCAGCGGCAGCCACAGCCATAACAATTCGTGCACCGACTACTTTACTAGCTAACTGACTAACTATAACTTGCCTACAACAAATATTCGATCGTCATGCCATAATGACGATGATGTTGCCAAAGCGCCTGCGCTGTGCGATAAAATATAAAATTTTATTACAATTTAATTCACAATAATTGCCGGCTGCCAGTTTTTGTTTTCATACGTATTATTTATTTGCACCAACTAAGGGTTAATACAACAAAGCAATAGATGCGCTAGTGAAACAAAGTACGAATTGCATTGTAAAGAAAAAAAAAAAAGAAAAACACCAGCCAAGAGGCAATGTGGTGAATTGCAAGTTGCAAGTGGCTAGCAAGTAGCAACGCATTGTTTTTGCTTTGTTTTATGGCCATGCAACACCGAGTTTTCCACACTATGTTGATAATAAAAGCTAGTACTAATGCGTTAGCAAGTAAAGCGCTAATTTATAAATTCACACGAAATAATTAACTTCGTCGCGCATTGCTAGATAAAGAAGTATGCAGTACAGATGCGAGATGCCGTTATTGCAAAGCCCTTATATGAAACTTAAGTGCTTACTGAGAAGATCTGTAGACTGTTGCGCCACGCACAATAACGCATAAGGGTTACTTACATATTGCAATCAAAAGACTTCATAGAGCTGGGATGCTGTTCAGACGAAACGCCAGAAAAGGCAAAACTGTATAACCAAATGGAGCTTGGAGCTATAGCTATCGCGTAGCTGTAATTACAGCGGAGTCTAAATCAAAACTTAGGCAGCTTGATCAAAAAATTTATGAATTTACTCACGAAACTAGGGGTCCAATGTAGTAAAATTGCGTTTTTAGTTTTTCTCTCAGGCCTCCGGATTTTTTAAGAGGACGTTAAGATTTCACAGATATGATTGTTGAATGAAAAAAAAAATGTTGGTTCGCAAGGACGAATAGGGATTGAAAATGGCCTTTCAATTACTTTTTTTAATCAAATAAAGTTAAAAGAATGAAATACGATGAGTCTGTGGATATTAGTTTTAAACATATAATTTTTTTCAAAAATAAATATGCATTGCAAATTTTCAAGGATATTCAAGGATACAATTTTAAAAGGATATTTTCAATACCATTTCACCCTTGTTCACAACATTGGCAAAATGAGTATTTTTCAATTTGAGAGAATTTTCTCTTCTATTTGATACCCATATTGTAATTTTACATTCTGAACTGAATTCTTTACATTAATGGCACTGGCACACAAAAAAAGAGCCACCTACCGGCATGTATTTCAACCCTCGGAAGTTGAATCTGAGGTCCCTTTGGCTTGCAAACCTTCAAAATTTCAAGTAAATTGGGAAAATTATCCATTATTTTCGGTTTTTCGCAATTTATGTACTCGAAAATTTTAGGGTGTACGAGTCCAAATACATCCCGGTAGGTGAGTGTGATTAAAAACACACACCACTTCTTTTTGTTCCGATGTTTCTGAATTAATCATATTTTCGAAGCTTCAAAGTCCTTTAAAAAGTTTCGCGAGCATATTAATTTTCTTATGTGTAAAATTTACTGTCGAACGGTTGTTATCAAATTTTCGTTATCCCTACCTTGCTTCCGGATATTTGATCGTTGCTCAAAACGCGTATCTCTAAGTTAGATGGGCTTTGAAAGCTTTTCACAAAATTATTGGGATTAATGATAAAGAGCATTCTACAAAGTATTTGTGATAGCAACACGTTTCTAGATGTGGAAGGCGCCTTTAAAAATGTTAATTCAGTTTCCATCCACTCCTCCAATGCTGCTGTAGGATTGTACCTGCTGATTATGCTCTTGGTGGATGACATGTTGATTAGAAATAGTATCAATGTCTCACTGGAAATCACTGAAGTAAGAAGCACGGTTATATGAGTTACCCTACCGGGAAGGGCTCTATTTCCTTAGTTGTGGTGCGGCAAAATTTCCTGCCTCGCACCGTACCGAAGTCCATTAAGGTTAATCAAGATAGCTTAGAACTAGAGTTAGGCCAACAGCAGGATCTCACTGGAATACTTACGGGCCACTAGATCATTGACCACATTACGGGCAGGCTCGAGACCCGTCTTGCGATATCTGTAGAGATGAGAGGAATGCATCCAGAATTTGCGCCGCACTTAAAAAAAAAGGTCTTAAATTTTTGGAGGCTGCTTCTTCGAGAATCTACGATAGCTTAGGGAAAACTTCATTGGAGAATCTACTAGAAGAGGTCTGTCTTGTACAAAAAAAAACAGATCCCAGGAAGGGATTGTAGAAAAAACCTGGGGCGCGCGCCTTTTTACTCTAATGTGGTTGATGGCACCTTCGCTCCCTGCCACAACAGTTCCATCCGTTTGTAAATTTAATTAGGTTTGATCCTAAGCTTAACTAAGGACCAGGCGAATGTCCATGTATAAGTTCATCGCCCATACAAGGCGACGCTTATCCAGCAGACCGATCACGGCGGTGTCGCAATCTCACGTCCCAAAATCTTGCCTGAAATCGCTATGCTCGAAAAATGGACATCGCGGATAAGCTTTAACGACTTGTTATTTACTAATTTTCTAATTTCGCGTATCATCCCTCAAATATCGCCAGTGCGCGGAAATGCTCGCTAGCAAGACACTAAGTACGGCGCATTCTTGGCACACCGCTGCACCCACGCTGAAGGCTTGCAACAAATATCTCTCTATTTCACTTTATTTCAGCCACATAGAATCTTGCTTCTCCGTTAGACGATCTGACGACACAACTCAAAACTTTATGTTAGTGATGCTTTTATAGGAAACAATTAATTTTTAAGCAAAAAAAGCCCGACTTTATNACGCTGAAGGCTTGCAACAAATATCTCTCTATTTCACTTTATTTCAGCCACATAGAATCTTGCTTCTCCGTTAGACGATCTGACGACACAACTCAAAACTTTATGTTAGTGATGCTTTTATAGGAAACAATTAATTTTTAAGCAAAAAAAGCCCGACTTTATTTCTCATATAAAAATATATATATATATATACTTAATGGTCCAATGAGCGGATCTAAACCAGATTAGTAGGGGACCACCTCTGAGACACTACCTTTCCGATTCAAATAGAATTATCGAAATCGGTTGACGTGGTCCAAGGTTATGCGGTAACATACATAAAAAAAAAGAAAAATTCCGACGAACTNTATATATATATATACTTAATGGTCCAATGATCGGATCTAAACCAGATTAGTAGGGGACCACCTCTGAGACACTACCTTTCCGATTCAAATAGAATTATCGAAATCGGTTGACGTGGTCCAAGGTTATGCGGTAACATACATAAAAAAAAAGAAAAATTCCGACGAACTGTTAGCCTCTCCTAATCATTTGGGAATTTTCGAGTTGTTTTTGATTTTGAGTGTGATATGTACATACTTGTATATGTATCTGCGAAAATACTTAAGCTTACACAATTGCAAAAATATACCTGAGTAATCAATTTGCGTTAGATTGTTGTTCTAAGCGCCACTTAAATCAGCTTTTGGATATAACAAACTTTTTAACATCACCACAGGGGTCCGCAGCACCACAACGCGATGATGTTTCAGTAAATAACCAAATTGAAAATGTCAGCTGTGAATTGGCTTCGCGAATTTTCACGAAATCTGTTATTGCTTTAACCTCAAACAATAAACAAAGTCTCAGTCAAGTAAATAAAATGTTTAACTGTTAATAGCGTTGCTAAAAGCTAACAAATGATGAAAATAAAATTGAAAATTGAAAAAAAGTAATACAAATGTTAAACAAATATGCAAGTCAAATACAAATATTCATTGCTCGTAAATCATGCAAAGACGTTCCCACACAATTCGTATGTATGTATGAATGCTAGCAAGCAAAACTGAATACTAAACATGTAAATATATACATATTTGTATGTTGTACTTATACAAATGTATGTACATTACCATCCCTACAGGAAAAGCTACCAGTTGTAGTCGACAGAGCAAAGCATCAGCGTATCCTTCCTGCAATATGGGGTTCAAGTCCTCGGACAGGGAAATTCTTATTTTTTTTAATGTACTTTTTTATTGGGTTTGATTTTTTTTAAGAAAAAATATTTATTATTTCAATTTGATATAACTTTATGGTACAAATATTTACTTACATACATACATTTGTATGTTTCTTCTCAAATGAAATTAGATACATACATTGATTTAATTTGAAAAATCTTGACGACTTCCAAGCGGACTCGAACCTGCGATCTCAGAACCCGAACCGATAGTCTTCACGCGACGCCACAGCCAACATTTGTATGAAAAGCAATTAATTGCATTTTATTTTTGACTTTGACTATTCAAAGGCAGATGTCACTGAACGCATAGAGTGGCGGTCAAAAATGTATGAATGATGTTTCGTTTTTAATATTTACAATGTTTTTCAAGCTAAAACTTTTGATATTTTTTTATAAAAATATGGTTCATGCTTAAATGAAAACTATATAAATCACACTTTCAATCTTTATAGTGAACTTAGAAAAATTCCACAAATTTGTATCTAAATTTCGGGGTTTTTAACCAGAGTTTTTACAAACTTTTTGGATATGCAGTTAACAAGCTAATAAAATTCTAGTAAAACAAGTGCAAGTTTTGAGCGGCTAAAAAACCGCATTGATTTTTAATTTTTTTTTTTTTTTTGTTGACAGCGTTTTTCACTTTTTTCCATATAAACATGAATTTCTTATGGAAGAATATGTGCAAGACCGTTTGCAAAAACAAAACAAAAATAAATAAAAAAACGTCAACGCCAGTTTTCCTAAATTTCGATATTTATATGAAAAAAACGTAAAAGCCGCCAGCAAAAAAAAAATTAAAAACCGATGCGAATTTTTAGCCGCTCAAAACTGGCACTTTTAATAGAATTTTATAAAAAGGATCAGAAAAAAATTTAGCTTGAAAAATATATTTTAAATATTATGAACGAAACACCATTCATCCATTTTTGACCGCCACTGTAAGTTGTTCGAAATTGTCGAACTAATAGGCCATCGCTTCAGCACATACTAGTTAATGAACTGGTATTTTTACTGACTGATTTTGGCTTTTTACTGCAGGGATAGTGCTTGTATTTTCGTAACTGTCAATCTATGTATAGCAGTGTGAGTAACAATTTATGGCATTTTATGTCGAAAGCATCAACTCACTCAGCTGTCGATATGCGCCAACTTTGGCGGCTCTACAACAGTGGATCAAACCAACTTACTAACCAGTACAATGAAACGAAAGTTTTGTGTGAACAAATTTACATACGTACATACATATGTATTTTGTTTAAAATGTGTTCATTCGTGTGTGTATGTGCTTTCATGCAAATATGCATACATTTTTGTTTGTAAAGAAATTAACGTAATTTTGTTGTCTTAACACAAATTTCGTAAAACAACCGTAAGAAAACAATATGCCAAGTCAAATCTCGTTAACTTGCTATAAGTGGAATTCATCTCGAACTAATGTATGTGCATACATAATCAAATACATACATGCAGATGTAACTGCATAATATGTGTGTATGTATGCAACAGCAACTGCAGTAGAATAAGCAAAGAAGTTAGTCGACATGCAACGCTGTTATTTACAGTAATACACGGAACGACTGTTTTTTTAGACTCTAATAAGATAAATGCTGAAAAGACGACAATGACACTTACGCTACTAAAATTAATTTATATGGACTTTTTTTCGTTTTCTTGAGTAATGCTTTAACCACCTACATAATTTTAGAGGGCCTCAAAGGAAAAAACCAAAGTTCTAACATAGCTTTCCAAATATTTTACATATGTACAACGATACAATGGGAGCTCCCTAGGTCAGCCAACTACACTCTGTGCACCTGCGACATAAATTTTCGGTGTATACCCATCATATAATGCCCGGGTATAATTCGAATAATTCGAATACGAAATTACGAATGCGGGTAGTTTCAATCACCGAGAGCTACTCTCAGTCGTGCCGGGAAGTGCAAGCAAAAATTTTGCCGACTTAGCCTCGCGAAAACTGTACAGTCTAGTAAATAGTACTGAGATGATTCCACCCCATCATTCCTTTTATAGCTGTTACAGTAGTGATACCAATAGCTCTGTGGCCTGTCAGAAACTCCACCAACAGCGAGAGATGGGGCTTTGAAAGTGCTAGGTGCTCCTTTGATCACGAAATATTCACCCTAGGCTAGAATTCAGCTTTTTCTGAGCTGATATGAGGCCCAACTATCCAAAAGTGAACCATATAATGACAGAGATGTCCCCAGCTGCTTTATATCCGGTGATAGCAAGGGTTTTAAGGGTGCCTTTCCTTAACGAGTCATACGTCATGAAGTTTTCCGCAAGATCGCTGTGGCTCGCAAATGCACCGGATTAGAGCATACTCCTATAGATGATTGGGAAGTCAAATATTCTCTGACCAATTTGCAGTGAACCGCCATAGCGTTCAGGGCTCTAATAGCCCTATGCCTATCAGAGCATATGCCCACCTCCCAGACCGACGTCACATTCGTCATAAATGAGTCTACCGCTTCCTTAATGGCAGTTGTTTCCGCCTGAAAGACACTGTGTCAGTCCGCAAGCCTCAACACAGAGTTAATGGCGAGCATGTTTTGATTCATCCATGAAGAATTTCACAGCTTTCTTCCTCCCGTCACATAGCTGCGCTTAAAAACCGCCCTTTTGGGTGGATATAGATAGATAAGAAGTTACTGGGAGCTATTTCTTAGCCGCAGTAATCTGTACTATCAGGGATGAACCAGAATACCAAAGTGTCCAGTATTCGAGCCAGTTAACCACTAGATTTCTGTGGACGTATATGCCCAGGCGCATCTGCCCAGGAGGGATATTCTGGCTTAACTTTATTCAATTTAGAGGAACCGAAAGACAGAATGTAGGTAACCCACTTTTATCACATACTAAAGGCAAGAAATCATCGATCTAACCTTGGTCAATGAAGTTATCCCCAAAGGATGGATGGTCTTGGAAGAGGAACTTCTATCTGATCATCCATTTGGTTTAATTTCGGTTAGGAAATTACACTAATGAGGTTCCAAAATGTCCGGGTAATTGAAAGGCACACTGGGAGAAGTTTTACACCGAGATAACGAGCACGCTAAGAAGAAGCAGGCAGGGAATATCGGTGGCATGGAAGATAGCTTAACTTACTAAACTTTAGTATACTCCTTAAAAGAGAGTTGAAAGTCTGAAAACAGCAGGATTAGTCCGAATATCTTATCGTACAGAGGAAATACAAGTGAAAAATGTGTATGCTAAAATTAAGACTTCTGCAATGACACGAGCATTGATAGTATGAATGAGTGTGAGAAACAGTGTGAGGTAATTCTAGCCGATGGTTGAGTCCGACTCTGGACACTTATAACATAACACTCGCTTGGAAAGCTATATCCAGGCAGCGGATTAACTGTTGGCGCAGGCAGAAATATAGAGGCACGAAGAGCCATTAGACTTGGAATTCAACTAGATGCCAACTGGAGGACAATCTCAGACGATTTGCTGATTTAAGTATAATGGCAAGAGTCTTCAAATCAGAAGTATTTGTAATACATATATATTTAAAACAGCAGACTGGATAATTGACAAAGAGTAGAGTGGACTTCAAATCAGGGTCTGCATCGACAGCCACCTTGGAAACTGTACGGACCTTATCAAAAATTGTTCAAGAATAGTCCGATACAAAACGGAACGAGCTGGAACTTATATGTATACCGGAGAAATGGTGTTAAAGGAAACAAAATGCCTGATGAATTGACGAACTGCGATTCCTTGGAGCATTCAATTGGACTGAAGTCAATTTTAAAGCCAAGCGTAGGGGAACTGTCACGTACATCAGTGATCTCATGAATAAGGCTCATGGGAGCAGTTGCTGCAATACTAAAATCTATAAAACAAACAAAGGGTTTCCTACAAAGGCCAGACAAGGCTGTGCCGCAAGTAATAGGTACGACATGTGGTCCCCTTGGGTACATCTACAACCCACTGCGTACATCTGAGACTGAGATGGTATATTTTTGTGTAGGATTCATTGAGAATGGGCTACATTGTCTTTCCCTCAGCTTAGTAATACAAAATAGTCTGGTAAGTTAGCACAGGAGTAATGATTTCCCAATCAATACAGTACCAGTACAATGGACGGCATGTTTTCTGAGTGCTGTTTTCCCACCCCTGCCTGCCATTCCCTATCCTCTTAAACCTTTCCCTATGTCTAAAATAAAGCGAAATTTTGCCTGAGTGCTTTTTAAAATGCTTTTTGGTCCCCGAGAACTCTATTCCATTCATATATATAGCCTAGGAACATGGGCGATGATGAAGAGGCTTTTGGAGGCGTTCGCGGGAACTATTTTATGCAAGATCTATTGTCCTGATCCTGTGAGTGACAGGTGCCAAAGAAGATGAAATGAAAGGCTTTATGAGCTTTATAATAATAATGGATTTAGATAAGCGCGTAAAAATACAAAGACTACGCTGGATTTGATTTGTCGTATGGGTGGAGGACGATGGCCTTATGAAAATATCCTTCGACTCGGCACCCATGACTGGACAATGAAATCGAGGGTACTTAAGAGCACAATAGAACGTAGAACTTGTTGGCCTTGGCGGAGAAGCCTATATGGTTTGAAAATCCTAAAATTACTTGATTGATTGAGAGCTTTTATTCCGTACGAGTCAATATACAATTTATAGAAAACTTTAAAAGGGTTCCCCCAGGGGATATGTTTTGGTAGTGACTGATTTACAAACTCCGGACTTAAGACAGTCCCGATGCCAGTTGTAGAGAACTAGTCCTTCGATAGACCCGCTTCTCTCTCTTTATTATAAGACATTGCGCAAACACAGTTATTTGCAAACCTTACTGCAATGCAAAGTTGCGCAATGCTGCGGGTGTGTCTAAGTGCGTTTATGCTGATGGCATGCGGCATGTGGCAATGAAACTATGCGGCAAAGCGACATGTATGATTTGTAGCGACCCGTAGTGAGCTTGCGAGTTACTAGTTGCCTGAGGCACTAAAACTTTGGCAAAGTTGGCGACGATGATGTTGCACACATGTGTTATGAATGCGCGGCAATATTGAATTGTTGCACAGACCGTTAGGATGCAATATGCTCGCGGCTATAGACAACACATAAGCGATAAAATTATGCAGTGCAACGCACTATGTATACGCAACGACGTTAGATGAAAGAAGAAGAAGAAGAAGAAGATGACACTTGGCAGAAGATACGAACACGGAAAAAAGACAAACTATGGATGGCAAATGTAGAGAATATGTGGCTAGTGGAAGAGGAGGAGGAGGCTGAAAAACAATGCGGAAGATGACACTTGCAGTATGAGGGCAAGTTGCATACTTATGTATGTACATATCTACTCATATCCAAGCCCATGCGTTCTTCTTGCAACAACCACTGGAACTCTTACATATGTATGCAGTTGCTTGCCTCGCGCATACTTTGTGTCATCCTACTATAAGTGTGCAGCAATACGTCAGCGCAAATGTGTCAGCAAATATTTAGCTTTGATTTTAGCCGATGTTCACAGCGTTCGCTTTGAAGTTTTCGAATGCCGATGCTGCAAGCGAGAATTTAACCAAAACTAAACAATCGATGAGACATAGCCGATGATTTGTTAACACAACACACACACAAACACACACACACACACACACACGCACGCACAATGAAATTGTCAAGTTGACAAATAAATTTCAAGTATTCCATGAGATTTACTTATGCTAATGACAAGCGGACGGACATGCGCACTCAAGGCAGCCACTTAAATATGAGCGGCTTGAAAGCGCATGCGCGCAGACGAAAGCGACTGTATTGAGTTGTAGGTGGATAAAGCGACGAGGGTGCATGAAGGGGCGGCCGGCGACCAACACTACAGGATGTGAGTTCAAGCATGCCTATTTGCACACATATGTATGCGCGTATGTGTGTATGTATGCAACTTTTAGCATTTTGTTCACCCATTTTCTCCACTTTTGCCGCAATTATTCATATTTATTTGAATTTCTGCGCGCTGTCGTGTTGATGATAAATATTCCCATGCTAGCGAAAACGCATAACTCATCCCGTTCGCATGCTCATCCTCCTCCTCAAGAGGGCAGCGAGTAAACAAACAAAAAAAAATATTTGGTTTCCGCCGCTGCAGCACCCAAAGTACAAAAATGCAAACAAATGTTTGCACATTTATTAAAATATGCATAAGGAATAGTAGGTACATTAGGATGCCACACGAAAAAATGGTTGCTTCTGCGTGAGAAATTTGTTTAACCAGCTATAAGAGGAGACGCTTTGAATTGTGCCACATATGTAGACAATCGACTTGACTTACCTTCCGCTGGCAAGGAAATATCGGAATTGTCTGTCAATAATTTCCTCAGGTTTCTTCAGATGGCCGGTTTTAGTTCCGCTACAAAATATACATATCGAAAATTTTAAGCCTCCAACACCAAAACGTATAAGGATCGAAGCGATCTTGTTCAAAGCCTTGGAAAACTTGGTTGGGTAAAAAAGATAAATACATCTCCGATTCAACCGCAGCTCGGATGTCCAGACAACGTCCATGCCAGGGGTTACGAATATCTTTTAAAGAAGACCTCAATGCCTCGTCAGCAGAACTCTTCCTTGGCACACCCCTTAAAGTATCTGGAGAGTCTTCGGAAAGATAGGGGGTTTTCAAAGGCATCGACAACATGAAGCTTTTTAGAAAACTTACGCTGGTACCCACTGCTGATCACTCGAATCCCATATCTTCATCGTCAAAAACATTTAAGATTGCAGTTATATCTTTCGCAGAGATGATTCTGCTAGAGCTTCATTTGAACCTCCATATTTAGGACCATACGAAATTGTTGGACAACTCTGTGAACGAGACTTTGATTTTAAAATCAATCGCTGTGAATGTACATACTCTAAGGAACCCTTAGGGTAAGAACATAGTGGAGCGGCGAGCAAAGAGCATCGAGCAAAGCGTCGATTTCAAACGCATATGTTTCAATGGGAAAGCGCATAGTCAAGAGCAAAGCGTACATACACATTAGTAATTGAAGCTTTGCTCGATGCTAGCTCTTCGCTTTGCTTGCCGCTCCACTATGTTTTGACCCTTAGACGGACAGAGAGAGGTGAAATATATAGAAAGCCCGCGGGCAAGCCGATGTCCATCTCCGCTTCAGAGTCTCTCTGCAACCAAGAGTGTCTGGACATCTGATTTCATGCTGGGTACAGACTAAAAAACCTTCCTTGCCCTGCCTAGCAAGTTCGCCAGTGAGCTAATACACCCTTATTATCGGGTACCCGGCAACTTGGCAACTTTGTAGTACTGGACTAACTACGAAGCTGTGAAATAGTTAACTTGTGGTTGGTTCCATGTCATAACAAATTAGATGGCAACAAATGGGATGATATTCTCGCGGAATGTGGAGCCTAACGAATCCTATATGATCATTAGTTTGCAGCACGTTATCTATCGTATGACAAAAGGATAAAGGCAATGCAAGAAATTTTTGCACTTCCACTGGCGGAGCCTCTTGATAGCTGATTAACCTAAGGTGTGAAGGGAGACTGTTATAGTGGTCACTGGTTAGAAAAACCCACAAGCAAGGGTTTAAGGTGACAGATCCTATATTTTACCGAAAATCCCCGACTCAACCAGTGAACAGACAGCGCTTGGCTAATTTTCATCGGTATGTGCTTTCCGCAAAAAATTTAGTAGTCTAATGTAAACCCTAAATACATACATAATCCAATAAGAATTTTCAGTACAGGCTGAATCAAATCATCAATTCTGCTTCTTCTAATCTAAGTAGGAAGTATCACAGTGAAAGAAACGTCATTGCATTGAAGTAGCACTCTCGGTAGTCTTCGAGTGTATAGGGAAACTTAACTCCCTTCGAAGGCTGAGTGGAAGAACGCCCTACTTCATAATTTGGTTGAAAAATGTCCTATTTCAGCTGCCGATATATTTAATTTACATTGAGGTAGGGCATTCTTCAACCATTTGCTGAGTTCTTGACATTCTTCAACAAAATTCTGCGATGAGGCGTTCCTCAACCAAATTGCGAAATATGGAGTTCTTGAAAAATTTGCTGAGATAGGGCGATTACGAACCGCCTGCAGAAATAGGTCGATTTTCCACGCAGCGAACGTCTTGCAAACCATAATAGCCTTTGCCTGTTATAGGTTCCTGGATACAAGTGAATGCAGTGAAATGACATAGCAAGCCTAATGTCCGGAGAAGCAGCGGCCGAAACCCCTATTGAGCCTGGGCCTTACTTGGCAATAGGTTCAAAAACGAGCATAGAAGATCTTAGAAATAAACAAGTAATTTTTAGCAAAAAAAAAACCGACTTCAACTCCCATATAAAAAAAAAATATATATATATATATCTCATGATCCACTTATCGGATCTCAACCAGATTAGTATGGGACCACCTCTGAGACATTACCTTTCCCATGCAAAAAGAAATCGGTTCACGTGGTCCAAAGTTATGCGGTAACATACATAAAAAAAAAATAAAAAAATAAAAAAAAATTCCGACGAACTGATAACCTCCTCCTTTTTTGGAAGTCGGTTAAAAAACAATGTCGGTGCTCAACAGGACTATACCGCTTAGTTAGGTATAAGTATTTAAAAAGTTACTTCTAAATAGTCAATATCTAAAAGGTCGGTTGAAGGATTACCACGAGCTCTGCCCTTTTTGGGGCATGCCTATACCGACACCACCACACTTGTTAATGGATTGTGATGTAATTTCTAGGAGACCCTTCCTAACTTCTTATGAGCCTTAGGATCAACATAAGTGTTGTGAAGATCGGAGAGTACACAGTAGATCCTTAGGCCGCAGTGCGCACCTCAACTATGCCTTTAATGGTAATTCCGTAGATAATACAGCATCAGCATGGGTTTAAGCCTGGCGGTAAGCACCTGTCCGATGTAGGGTATTGAAGAGGGACTCCACCAGCATGCGCTATAAACATGTCGCTCGAAGAACAACCCCTTTTCCCCTCTATAATTGCACCCCGATCATAAGTTCATCTGTCTATATTTTTAGCGCAATTTCAGGACAAATTTTCCTTACATGGAGAGTGAGCCATCCTAACGCCATCCTGCACTTCATATCTGCATATGTGTAGAAGTATGCCTTCAGGTGTAGAGTAACTACTTTTAAATGTGCGTACAACTTCCATATTTGTACTTTTTATATCAGCGTCTATAGCTGTGTTAGTATTTGTTTATTTACGAGTGCATTTCTACATATCTGTTATCTTAGTTTAAAACGCGTGAAACTCGTTGCACGCGCAAGTCATCAAAATGACACGATTCCATCGCAAAGCTCGCTCATTCGCTTACAAAAGAAAGATAAATAAATAAAAAATAATAATAGAAAAAAAGAGTAAGCACATTCAGCCAATCTACGTACTCGCACATAAACGCCGACTAGACAGATAAACATCACAACACTTCTGTATGTAGCTACTCATCTATGTACGTTGCCGCAGCACACCAAATCTGAAACTGGCTGCCTGTCAAGCTTTTGGGCGCACAGCCTCTCATCTAGCCTTACTACATATGTATGTAGTCTCTCGGTGTGAGCGCGGCTTTTACGCGCCCGCCTGTTTGCTTACCGTAGGCTGCTCTATTCTACATACATATGTACATATGTTTGTAACGGGTGATTTTTTTGAGGTTAGGATTTTCATGCATTAGTATTTGACAGATCACGTGGGATTTCAGACATGGTGTCAAAGAGAAAGATGCTCAGTATGCTTTGACATTTCATCATGAATAGACTTACTAACGAGCAACGCTTGCAAATCATTGAATTTTATTACCAAAATCAGTGTTCGGTTCGCTTTACGTCCGATTTATGGTCTACATAATCGACCAAGTGAGCAAACAATTAATGCGATTGTGACCAAGTTTCGCACTCAGTTTACTTTATTGGACATTAAACCAACCACACGAATGCGTACAGTGCGTACAGAAGAGAATATTGCGTCTGTTTCTGAGAGTGTTGCTGAAGACCGTGAAATGTCGATTCGTCGCCGTTCGCAGCAATTGGGTTTGCGAAACACATTTCGAACCGAACACTGATTTTGGTAATAAAATTCAATGATTTGCAAGCGTTGCTCGTTAGTAAGTCTATTCATGATGAAATGTCAAAGCATACTGAGCATCTTTCTCTTTGACACCATGTCTGAAATCCCACGTGATCTGTCAAATACTAATGCATGAAAATCCTAACCTCAAAAAAATCACCCGTTACATAGTAACCACCTTCTTTTTCTTCTGTCATTTGTCTACCGCTCTGCTCGTGTCCCGCAGGCGAAAAACAATTAAAAATAGCACGTTCACGTATGACGCTTCGACGTACGTGTCGGCAGGCAAAACAAGTCAACTTGTGCCTCTCGACTAGGCCAAATACTTCGCAGCCCGGTCATTGCGAGGTGCTCATTATGTATGCGCACCCAAGGAGTGCATCATCGTTTCCGCCGTCATCATCAGGCTTTTGTGTGACTTCTTCTTTTCCTTTATGATACCTTGTCATCGGCCAGCAGTCATTCTGCAGTCGGATGTATGCATGGATGGAAAGCGGTAAGTATTTTTATGTGCTTGAGAGTTATTATTTCATTAGGTTTAGAATGATATTTTTGAACGGCTTTATGAATAGGATATCAAATTATTCTTGGTGTGAATTAGCACAAGCTGCTGCATCCTTCGTGAAGGTTCGAAAAAGAGTTTCCTTAAAAAATGAAAACTCTTACAAAAGTGTATTTTGATAACCTTTTTTGGCCTGCTGGGTAATTGATAAGTCCCCTGGGCCGGACGTCATCATAACTGCGCAGCTGCAAAGAGCGATGGGATGTTGTGTAGGCGACTTTCTTCCATATACAGAGTAGTGGGTATATTCCCAGAAATTAGATGATAAACAGGGTGGCGTTTAACCCGAATAACGGAAAAAGTTCTCACATTCACTTCATCGGACTGGGGTCGATCAGTCTGTATTTCTTTTCGTGCCAACTAACGCCAATGGAAAATCCTAAGTGAAGCCAAGTCCTTCTCCACCTGGTCTTTCCACTATGTTTATGTCGCTGTAAAGCTCAAAGAGATCATCGTTCCATCGTCTGCGGCAGACGCCGTCGCAAAAGGCACGTAAATCTTCCGCAAAATTTTTCTCTCAAATACGCCGCCGCCTCATCGTATGTTTTAATTGTCCATGCTTCTGCGCCATATAGAGTGTGGTGTGGTTTTCGTTTGAGAGAATTATTGACCTCTACATAAAAAATGGTATTCCTAGAGTCTGTTTGAAGCTCAATATGTTAATAATAAAAGAAGGCTTGTACCATACTGCTAACAATTGTTAAGTGGATAGAGGAAGCGTCATTAATGCGTTAAGACTTTGCAGTAGGAACCTTGCTCGACCTCGAAAAGTTTTTAACCATGTCCGGCAAGAAGCAATAGTTTAATCTTATCCAGCGATTTTTACTATTGCTCGAGATTGAAGCCATTTCATGAGTCTAATCTACAACTTGATATTAAACAGCACTGCAGCGGCTTAGTTGGCAGCGCCTCTTTCCACCTCTGCTCTGGGTCGGGATGATTAAAAAAGTGTTCGAGGAGTTGGAGGAGAGAGTTAGGTTAGATCTCTAAACTTGGTGATTAAGTAATCGGCTAACAGTGGCCTCGCCGACAACCCTAGCAAAACAGGACTGGCATTGTTTCTGCATCTTGTTGGCTTAGGAAGCTATCTTGGAAATTTAGCATTGAGGAAAAGGGGAGAAACGCGTTAGTTGCCCTTTAATGCTGCTTGGCGTGGTGTTAGCCTGCATCTTCCTGGCAGGTCCTTAGAACCCTGTAACAGAAATCCAACGTTGAGGAAAAAATTAGAAGGTCATCACTTGTCGGCTATTGCTGCTTGGGATTCATTGTTAAGAGATGGATTCCCTCGCCCAAAGTAATTTCTTAGCTCTTAGTTTTATAGAGTTCCCGTGTCATGGAATTCACTAGAGCATTTGCATTAGGCTGCCGGAATTGCTATTAGTGGTGCATTCCGGACTACTCCAACTTCTGCCACTTAACACCAAGCAGAATAGAACGTCTGTTAACATTGCAGAAAACCTATGGCAGAACGGTTTGCAATTATGCTCTGTGAAACTGGATGCCTAGTAAGCTCATCGTCCTTAGCAGTTTCGATTTCTTTACTGTTTAGGCGAATCACTACGTATCTGAAATGGCTCCAAACGGTGCTACTGTATGTGAGGAGGAAGCAGTGTACTTTAACACGGATATGTCAAAGCTTAATGGAAACGTTGGCGGTGCGATCTTCTGCCATTAACTCTCCAAAGAGGCAATAATGGCTCTGAGTTCGCCCATGGTGAGCTCAAAATTGGTCGGGGTGTACCGGACATCCTTTCCGATTGCGCTCATGTATGGATACAGAATTCTGACCAATCGGAATTCTCACGGTAGACTATTTGTTCATTTCCATCAAGCTTTACATGCAGTTTATGCCTATAAGAAAATTGAGATCACCACCCGGTGGAGGTAAGTAAAGCAAAAAAGCAAATCGTAAGAAATAATCCTTGCCTTTTTTTTAATTCTTGGAACTCACCTGAGCTCTTAACGCCAGCTTAGCTATTGATGGAAATGGGCTACAAAACGCTCATGTTATCTCAACCCTTCTATTAGGCTGTCTGTAATCTCCAATTGTATATCCAACCGTCGACAACCACTACAACCAACCTTCTTCGTTAGCAAAACATATATCTCCAATGATATATTTTTCATCTTCAAAGTAAATTTAAGCCCAATTTCGTAATCACTTTATGATCATTCGTTACAGCAACTTTTTATCCTGTCTATATCCAATTCTAGTTTTTATATTCCTACCAATATTTTTTTGAAACCTATGGGCTTATTAAATGTTATATGTACATACATATATAGATGCATGTACGTATGTATGAAATAACAGATTTTAAGAACACATTTATCTCGTTTAAATATCCACTTTGGATGCCTATTTACCTCTTTCGGCAAATCTTCAACAAATTGCCCTTTTAAAGTGGCCCAATTAAGTGCTTCAAATATAAACAGTGCAGTACCCCAAATAGTAAATAATTGGGCTTCTTGGCTTCTTCATGCTCATTTTCATTTATCTGAAGCATTGGTAAGCGAGCATTGATAACAAAATACAGAGATCGGGCAATTATAATAGACAAATTAGGTTATTTTTGTCAATACTTTCCATTTAACGGAATTTATTCATAAAGCAGCACTTAAACTGAATGAATTTGAAACAGCTGCTAGAATTTTTTGAGTGGAACCATTTAGCACATTTTGCGGTATTCAGCTGTCCCACAAAGAAATTAATTGATTTTGGTTCACAATTATTGGAAAAAATTAAGGCCACACATATTCGTAAAGTATCAGTGAAAATGAAAAGGGATGTACAATGACTTTGTACTCAGACAACAGAGCATTCGGCAAAAATTTGGATTATGAAACCCCAATCGGTGGAATAACCATTTTATTCCTATGTTCGTGCATATACATACACTCATATATACTCGTAGTTTTCTGGAGTACCTCTTATAATTAGCGACTGGAAAAAGTAGTTAAATTGCAGAGAATTTCTACAAATACTTAATTTTACTGAAATCTACTTTAATACCACCAAAAAAAAATTTAACTAATTCAAGCCCTGCATGCGGAATGGCGGGGTGCAATAACACCAACTGGAAATGGAAATAAAGCCATTATGGTTTATTGCGCTTTTTAAAATTTTTGTTTGGAAAACACAAAACCAGTTTTTGCGGAGAAGGGTTGGGGGACGGCGCGAAAGCAGTGCAGCGAGACGCGGGGGTCATGAGCGCGGCGCTAATAATTTGTATCAATTTAAATAATTCAGTATCAATTTCAAACATGTGATTAACACACAGTGTTGCCAGGTATGTATTTTTAATTCAAGAGGGTGTCCAAGGCGAATTTAATAATGAATTACAACAAACACATCATTTGGACGTAATGTTCTCTACGGCGAAAAATTCAGATTCGCCGGTAACACCGCGAATATGTCTTTATTACTCATTTGCACAAATTTGAATATGACTTTATTTCACTTCTGGATTGGAAATAACGCCATATGGTTTTATTCCAAAACAAAATGGAAATAAGATCATATGGCGTTATTGCGTATGGTGTTATTGCACCCCACCCATGCGGAAGTTTTCACAAATTCCTGCTGAGAGGAACGATAAAAATTAAGTAAGCACTTACCCTATTCCTTCACCCTAGACTAGAGCTAGAACCAAGAGACCGTCTCCGCCTCCGTCAAAGACACCTTTTAACGCGATAATCGGTTAATGGGCGATCGATTCTTTCGATAAGTGCAAATGCCACAGCCAATGCTAGTAAAGCAGGTAGGAGAGTTTTTACTGGTCGGGCTAGTGGAGATCACAAAGAATACTCATGCTCTATCACATGTTCCAAAAAAGTAGAAGAGAGCGCGTGCTATCACCCACTGTTGGCAGAATAGACTACTCGTTCAGACCAATAAGCCTTACCTCCTTTGATAACTTCATGAAGCACACGCTGTAGCGAATACTGCTGCAATCACTACTGTTTGCGGAAAATGAACGCTTTAACAAAATCAAATATCTCGGGAGCAAGAAATGAAGGGCAAATTGTTAAATTTGGTTTAGAAACAGAACAAAAAATTACACCGAAGATGGTACAACGCCGAAACCGTGTTGTCTCTAGATCAATCGTTTTCCCTAGGAAAATCGTTCCACAAAACATCATACACCTACCTTTTCGAAAACAGCAACAAACAAAATGAGCGTATTTGAAAATTTTTGGTATGAAGAAGTCAGGAAAAATAGTCTCGTTCGATAACAAAAATTACCGGGACCTTTAAAATAATCTCAAAAAAAGAAAATACTTTCAATTTGTTTCTCTTTTTGGCCTGAAAACAGTATACAATGAAAATTTAAAACGGACTTAAACACACATTTTTGCCAAAATTTACTAGTCTAGTACCTACGCCAGATTGGTAAGTTCCACAGAGTAGAACTTGGCCTTATGGATTGCAAATATTTCTGCTTGAAATGCCGAGACATGTTTCTCTATAGAGAAGTTGAGAATGTTCCCGTTACCTTGATTTGTGCCCTATAGTCTGACCCAGAGAAGCCAGCATTGTATTGTCTCTTCAGCCCTTTGCTTGCTTGCAGTGGTGGCGTACTATCAAGTGGTGTTGAAAAGCTTTTAATAGCCTGGAAAATGATGGACAGGGGTCATTTGACGCAACTACTTTAAATTTAATTGTAGCAACTAAAACCTTATCATTTTAAATTAAAAACTGTTTATGTATCTGAAAAATTATACAAAAATTTTAATTTTTATTTTTATTTTTAACCGGCTTCAAAAAAAGAAGAAGGTAATCAATTCGTCGGAATATTTGTTTTTTTATGTATGTTACCGCATAACTTTGGACCGCGTTAACCGATTTCTATAATACTTTATTTTTAAAGGAAATATGTTACCTCAAGGGTGGTCCCGTACTATTTTGGTTTAAATCCGCTCATTGGATCTTGAAGAAATCAATGATAATCTTAAATTTTTATATGGGAATTGAAGTCGGTTGTTTTTTTTTTTTGCTTAAAAATTACATGTCATATTTTAGTAACAAAATGAATTGAATATACATACATGTTTACGAATAGGGTCAAATGATGCCTATCCGTCTTTTTAGGTAGTTGAACCATTTTCTTCTGTTTCAAACACATCAATAAAATCTGAATAAAATTGTATGCCTTCAGCAATTTGCACTGCTTACCAGCATCTACATCTTTTAAGTCTGGAAGTGGACTTAACGGCCTTCTCGTGGTCCAAATAGAAAAATATTTCACTTAAAGGTTGGGTTACAGTGGCTGCTGGTAGACACGCCAGCACACTTAGGCCCATCATTGGGCCCGTTGTGGTACCACAAGGGATCTCGTGCAGTAGTCGTTGAATAGCACCCCGAATCTCTCCGCGTGCCTACCTAGAGTGATGTGACCGGTCAGCAGACACGCAGCTAAATATATGTATATATCCCCTCCAAAGCACTAGGAGTTCCCTCGATCTTTCGCATCTCACACCGGCCGCATGAGCTTTGCCGTATTGCAGGTTTCCAACTGTTTTCGCCTGCTTCGGATAAGTAGAATACTTGTATATTTAGCCTTCAGGTAGCAAGCGGCATGCCCAAACTCTTCCTCCTTCATTCCCCTGAGCAGTTGATTTGCTGCCAAGACTCATAGGAGAGGAGATAGGGCTCCACCTTGTGGGTTACGAATCGACCTGAACTAACTCTTAAAGCTGCTCCATTGCTTTTAGTTGAAAGGACGACAAGGTTATCGGTCTGAAGTCCTTGGGCTTGGTGTGGTCGGTATGTGTTTGAGAGTGAGAACTGCCTCTATTTTAGCATGCGGCTATGTTGCACTGCATTCTAATGTTTGCTGTAGCTGGATAAGTGTGACCCCATCTAGTCCTAGGGTCCCGTGTGGGTTGAAAAATTCAATAGCCCTGGATATCTTCTCCTTGGAGAGGATTTCCTGTATGATATGGGTTTCTGTTCACCTCCTCTGCATTTCGTAGAGCCTCCTCATAAATTTGTAGAGCCTCAGGAAAGTGTGTATCTCTGAGCAGATCCAGGGTTTCTTCCCCGTTTCTATCCACGTGCCATTGGATTTCTGCAGACAACCCGGGGCAGCATAGGTACAATATATATACATATATTTTCGGCTCTTTTAACCTACAAAAAACTTAGGGATTTTGATCTTAGAATATTAAATTCCGATTAGTTTCTATAAGTGAGAATAACTGATTAGGCATGCTCGAACAAGAGAAAACAGTTCCTGTCGGATTCATCCCGAACTAGTCCCACTTTTTTGCTATAAGCATGCAAACATACATACATATTTATGTACATAACATGTGCTCTTAAATTTTTTCGAAAACATTTACATAGATTTTGGTGTTCCAAATTACAGCGCCAATAATTTTATTTTTTAACATTCTTCTGTTATCATTAAATCATTTTATACATGCACGAATTAAATCAGAATTTAATCTGCCTGTGATTGATTAAAGGCCGTTTATTTAACAACAAAAGCCATTCTCTTTCCACATTTGATTAAGAGTTCGTAATGAGTTATGTTAAACAGTAAAGAGATTTACATTTTGAGTTCAATAAGAATACTCAATAAACCTACTCTAATTTCCATACTCAAATGGAGCAAATGAGCAAAGAGACAAAAGTGAAACGGAACAGCGAACTCACGGCCTTCAGTCAGGCCATAAAAAAAACACATACATTTGCAATTGCTTTGCGTGTGATTGGGAGAGTGTGCCGTTGAGCTGTACGAGCGGATGTGCGTCATGAGTGGCAAACGGCATTCGGCTAATGAGTGCTTGCTCAAAAAGTGCAAAGACCTCTTCAAGTGATATGGTCAGTGTTGCCAGAACTTTTTGGGCCGACCGGCTAGATTGGCACAAAAAAGCGGCTAAAAACGGCTAAAATGTTTTAGTGAAATTTCACATAGACTCTGGCAAAAAACGGCTAAAATGTTTTAGTGAAAATTCACATGCTTTATTTAAATAAATCGCAAGAAACGAAAGACTAGTTAACACCATTAATTTATATCGAGTGTATATTCCTCATCATCAAATGAATCACTATTGTATATATCACCTGAATTCATTAATTTTAAGAGATCGTCATCTACAGTAAAATTATGGCAGCATTTTTCTTCACGTTTTAAACCGTATCTTATATATAAAATAGCGTTTAACGTTTTAACGCACATTGGATTTCTTTGCTTAGTTTTTATTATATTCATTGAACTAAATATTCGCTCTACTTCTGCATTACTTATAGGCAAAACAAGAAAACTAAAAACTAGGTTGCAAAGGTCAGCAAAAGGGTTTTCTCCTAGGGCATTTCGAAATTGATAAACTTCGGCCCAAAATTTTACAGTTGAGTCTAAATTACTCCAGGTATGTAACGTTAACCGTTGCCATTGCATCTCTATGGATGTTATTTCGTCGGCATTATATTTGTGTTTTTGTTGCTGTAGTTGAACAAATACTTTTGGTTTAATTACTCTTAATGCATTTCCAACCGAAAAAAGTCAATTTTTTTTAGTGTGGCAATATTTGTAGGGAGGCGTTGGCGTAATTCCTTTATTAAAGTGATAATAAAATAGCGACCATTTTCTCGAATTATTTTCTCGGCTTCGTGGTCAAAAGCGTTTGTGCTTACTTTTGTTTTTAAATACTCTTCAAAACTGTGATAAAACTGAGAAAATGGAGCAAGGTATG
Source organism: Rhagoletis zephyria (assembly GCF_001687245.7). NCBI lineage: Eukaryota > Metazoa > Arthropoda > Insecta > Diptera > Tephritidae > Rhagoletis > Rhagoletis zephyria. The sequence goes on from NW_016158739.1 coordinate 74,572, forward strand.
GTTCCAACGGGGAGCATATAGGATCAAATGTGTCCGCGCTAATAACCACTAGGGAGCATAGATGCGAAAGTAAAACACTGAGTTCATTAAAAATCTTCATTGGGTCTGCATTATTGCTTTCGAACAACTTGTTTACTTTTTGCACCTAAAAATTTGGCAAATAGTAAAATCGGCTAAAAACGGCTAACTTTTTTTTACAAACCGGCTAACAAATCGGCTGCCGGCTAGATCGAATTTTCTCCGGCTAGTTGTTATCAAAACCGGCTAAATCTAGCCGGAAAACGGCTAAAATGGCAACGCTGGATATGGTATACAGCGCGCTGTAAACAAAAAACGCATGGGAATGAAACTGTGCAAAAGAACATATTGAATTAATACTCGTATGTGAAAAAACAACGTGCAACAAACGTATGGAAAGGTGGAGGAGAGCATACATTCATTTGTATTATTTCTTTAAAAAGATGTTAGGAGAAGCGTCGCGTGTGTGGGATGCCCACAAGAATGTGCAACGCTGGACGTTTGTGTGAATATACTAAGTACACATGTAAATTTACACATACATACATACATATTTTGTTGCATGGACTCGTTGAGAATAAATTTGTCGCGGGTATGCAGGTGTACAGCTTATTTTTTTCCAAACAAATGTAAAATGTTGGCAATGAAAATTAAGTCTCACTATTTATGTAAATTAACGAGAATTTTAATTAAGAGTATTGACCATTTTATATTCTTTTCTATACAAAAACGGAATACATAAATTAATTCGCTAATATCTTAACCCCTTTGAATTTTTAAGTGCTCGGTTAATGCTGGCTACTGAGGAACGAAACGCAACAGCTAAAAGCCGGTTTTTTCATATGACCATGTTTCAATGAAGTGTTCTATTCTCACAACACTTCGCTGGGTTCCTCTTATTTTTCAAACCAAAAACGCCATTCATTTGAGTAATGGAGAAACGTGCGAAAAAAGCAAAACAAAATAGAAAACAAATTGCATTGTTTCATTTCGAAATTGTGCACAGCAGCAGCACTGCATTGAAAACTGCAACAGCAACACCAACACCAATGCAATGTTCGAAAAATGCTGGCGCACCGGAATGCAATGTGCCATGGAACAAAACAAGTAAATAACATTGCCTGCGTCGTTGTGGTAGGCCATTGCTGCTATCAACAGCATGCAAATGTTGCTAACAGCAGTTGGAGCAGCTGTAATATTCTAACAGGGTGTTTGGTAGCGCTGAGTGTTGCTAGTCGTCTGCAGGAAAATTTAATAATAAGGTAGTGGCTCCTATGGCTGCAGTCAACAACTGCAGGGCGCAGCGGTAATTTAACAAGATGCCAGCGCTACCATGCCGCGCGCTATTCATGCTGTTAGTAACAGTGAGTGCTGCCTACAGAGCGAAAATTCATTTAACGGCGCGCTGTTAAGCTCCACGAACTGTTAATATCTTTTTCTTCAGAGGATTAAGCACTGGAAGCCCAATCCGAAATCCTTCAGTGTGAGACTTAAAGTCCCTAAAAGCATAAACAGACGGCAGCGTTGACCCGGATCAACTCGGGAATAAACTGCAGTTGATCCGGATTAAGTCCGAGTTAATCCGGATCAACGCTGTCGTCTGTTTAAGCTTTAAACCTCTTGCCGTATATGGACCGATCTGCGGCGCCACTTCTAACCATTGCTGTGGGAGACAATTTGAATGCTGAGCTCAGCGTTCGTCACTGTCCAGTTTATTCCCCCAATTTTTGTCTTGATTTGGTTATTAAATTTGCTCAGTGCACATTTGTTGTCCATCGATAAACAGTTAGTTTCTAAGTCAAGTCATGACCGTATGTAGCCTTCTTAATGCGGCAACTTCTTATATACATAATCGCCCTTTTAATCTGGTCTGCTGAACTTAAACATAAATAAAATGTAGTGGCTATTAATTTCACTTGTCGTTCATATCACCAGGATAGATGGGTGCTTCATTTTATTCAAGGCATCCTTGTTCTTTATTATTAGGAGAAGTACGGTTTCTGGTGTGACGACGCCGCCGAGATTTTCATTCGATTGTGCGCGCGACAAATAGTAGCAAATACTGGTAGAGAAACCGCCGTCGACTTATTTGTAGCCAGTCCTGGACAGAGGCAAAGAAAGTGTTCAATTTCTTCCCACCGTCACGACAGCTGCGACAATAATCACTCGCCAGAAAGTCCATTCCGTTGACGTGCATTCCCATAAGGCTGTAGCCGGTGGTCGCTTCCCGTCCTTATAACTAAGAGAACGGACGATACTCCATCTAGTACAATGTATATTAGATGATCAGCAGACATAACTCTTTTGCGCCGCAATGCTTTAACTTGCCTTTTCTGCTATGGTTCTTGCCAAACCAGGTGAGAATGTGAACCCGATGAACCAGTTACGTTGCGAAATCGATGTCCCACGCTTCGACAATTACGAGTTATGAATAGCCATTTCGCGACTGAAAAAGAACACATATGTCGGAGCTTGATAATCTGATAGGAGAGCTAATCAATAGCGTCGGTCGAGCCTAACGACTGGAATTTAAGTGTGCTCTACCTAATAACACGGAAAGCGGTTTTTATACGCCAATTACCGAGGGAGCAGCCTCTTATGGACCGCGTGGACCGTGTGGTTAAACCAAAACACCAACGAACTTATGGAGCATTATCAGTGTCGAATTAGGTGTGCTAAATCCATCGTCACCCAGGAATTTCATATACGCTAAATTTGGGAAAAGTACCGCGAGCGGACGATACCAAACGAGGTTTTAGACAGGGAGATTGTCTGTCGTCCGTGCTTGGGCAATGACAAGATCCGATGAAGCGGCCCTTTGATCACTCGAGAGAATATGGAAGATTTATGGACCTTTTTTGTGCAATCATGACGGCGAATACCGTAGACTAAAGACATAGTGCAGTGAATTTAATTAGTTGCAGCCGCTCCGCTGGCTCGGTCATGTGATAGTACAATGCATTCATGAAGAGTAAGGCCACCTCTGCCATGTAAATACCAGGTGGAGAAAGAGACTTGGCTTTACTTCTCATTTAGAGCAGGGAATCGCCTGGTATGCTTTGTGGACCCGGCAAAAACGCTTGAGCGATTACAGTTCCAAACAAGATTATCAGCACGTATGCTGGTAACAGTGAGTGCAGGTTGCCGATTGCTGGAAAATGTAAAAACCAAGCATTCTCTGTTAAACAGCGAGCGCTGTTGAGCTCCCCATACGCCTGCTAATCCACTGTTATCTTTGCAACTGTTGTGCTACATTGGCTACTGCTGTTGACAGTCGACGGGCGCCTTTCACACATCGACTTTTATATTTCTTTTGTTTCTTTTGTTGCTCTTGCTGCTGCTACTCCTACTGCTACGTACACTGTGTTCATTGTTCGCTGCCTAGTGGCCGTTGCTACTGTGGTTGTTGCCAGCCGCTGCTGCTACAACTTTTGCTGTTGCCGGCTTTTTTCGATTTTCTGCTGTTTGGTTTTGTTCGAAAATCTGCGCGTCTCAGTTGAAGTGAGCCAGCCGTTTCGGCAGTTCGTTCGTTCGTTGTTGGTTTTACACTCGATCGTTTGTTTATTTGTTTTGTCGTTGGATAGTTTGGGGGCAAAAATTACGTTTGGCGTGTTGAATCGAATTGCAAGTGGCGCGAATTGGAATATTTTTGTTGTCGTAAAAATAAAAATTAACAAAAAAAAAAATTGTTAAGCGAGCTTTACCTGGCGTTTCTTTTGGTGTTATGCAAAAATTCATGAGAAGATTTGTTATCGGATCGAAGTTTTTTGTATTATTTTACCGGTAAAGTGTTGTCGAATTTTTTCCGAAAAATTTTAAAAAATTTTCTTAACACGAATGGGGTCTACGATTTACGCGAATGTAAAGAAAATACGTTTGTTGAAAAAAATCAAAAATAAATAAATTATTTGGTTTTTTTTTTGAAAAGTGCCTGCTTCAAAAATTTTCGCCACGTTTTGCTAAAAATATTTGCAAATCGCGTGCAACCAATTATTCTACGAAAGGTAAAGTTTCATTTTACAAACTTATCCAATTTTTTTTTCTACCTAAAAATTACGACGCTAACGTTTCCAAGTTATGCGCGCACAAAAAAAAAAAATTCAAAACATTTCCGAAAAGTTTGCGACCAAAGTTGTTTGGAAAAATCTGCTGCGCGCGCCAACAACTCAATTGTCAAGTGATTACGTGCGAATTTGTTAACTTCCGCATGGCCGTTTCCGCTGCTGTAACTCGTGCGCGCATACATACACACACACACACCTGCATCGACAACAAAAGAATCACCATTTTTTTTAGTTACTTTTCGCTGCTTTTTTACTTTTCATTTGTTTGGTTTGATTTTTATGCCCTTCCCATGCAAAGTCGCATGCATTTGGCGCCGAATGAAAAAAAATAAATAAATAAAAAATCGCCTAACAAAAAACAAAGCCAAAACAAACTGCACTGAGCAACAAGAATCAGCTGAGCGAAGTGAAAAAATCGCATAGAACATAACAACAACATCATAACAGTAGTGCACCTACTACATAACTAGTTGTTAGCTGCGCATTCAAGCAGCCAAACACCCCCACCCAGCAAGCAAGCAAGCTGCCACCCGCTCAACGCTCAACCACAGTCACCGCAACATTGGCGTCCAGATAAAGTTTCATAGCCGAAACGCGTGCGCGCGCTGTTGTGGTGCTTTTAATTTGGAGCTAGAGCTTGTTGTTATTGTTGGCTTAGCTTTGTTGTTGTTGGCATTTCAGCTGCTGTGGTTGTTGTTGTCGTTGCTATTATTGCTGTTGCTATTTATTGCTGTGTATACATACTCGCATACGCCATGCGCCGCGCGCCCCATACAGTCTCGTGGAAACTGTGAATGGAAATTCGTTGAAGCTGCACAATCCAGCAACTACAACAAAAACACAAACAAGGACGACAGATAAACGAAAGGACCAGCAAAAGGAAATGCTGAGAAGTAGACAAAAAGAGAGAGCACAGTTTATAAATGGAAAATGAATGAAAAAAAATGCGCGCAGAACATTGACTTCTGGGAAAATGCAACAAAACAAAAAAATGAAAGCGAAGGCAGTGACCAAGCGAGTGAGTGAGCGTGTGGGGGTGTACAATGGAAATATAAATGGAAAAATGCAAAATGTATGGAATGCCATGAAATAAAAGCAAAAACATTTTGCAAAATTAACGAAATTGAAATTGTGCGCATACTTTTCCCAACTCACTTGGGTTATTGTTAATTTATGGCTAAATATGTTTTTCATTGCAAATAAATTTCATATTTGATGTTGACACGTAGCTGGGTGGAGAGGGAGTAGAAGCTAATGTCACATACATATGTAGCTCAAAGATTTTTTTTTTGGGCCGCAACTCATTCACATCCACATCCGTACGTTGTTGAGCAGCGCTCATTGTCGTTCGAACGCACAGTGGCAACCGGAAATCACCAACTGGCAAATGTCATTCTCCTGAGGATAAAAGTATACATACATATATACATGCTTATAAATATTGCACATATTGCATGAGTCGTCCCTGCATTTAACCACACACAACCTAACCACCAACCAACTCGACACAGCAAGCCAGCGACTTAGCCACGACTTCAGCCATTTGGCGGCTGCGGATGTACACCTCTGTTGAATATGCAACATGGCCCACAGCCTGCATACATTCATACATACATACATAAGTACATATACACATTTACTTATAAACTTTATCTTGGTGTTAGTGTAATCGCGTGTACAATACTGGATTATAAATTGCACATATTCATATGTTTGTTGGTACATGCATGCATGCTTACATACATACATATGTACATATGTTCGTTAGTTGGTTCGCGCAGAATGCATATGCCTTACTTCGCTACTCATAAATTCATTATACTGGATTTTCCGGGCTTATTGTCAAAGTTGATTTTATTGCTCTTGTTGGATTAAGCCGAAGCGATTCTGCAGTGATCAGACCGGTAAGTTTAGTGCAGTATTTTTATTTGTTAATAGTATATAAATATGTATCTATCTATTCGGACATTTGTTTTTAAGGAATAAGAATATATAGTTTCATAACGCTTATTTACTACATACATAGATAAATAATCTTACGTGATTTTTTTAAAGAAAGCGTCGCACAAAGGTGTACGAGAGGAAATAAGTTAATTTTTATAGGTTTTCAGATCTACTACTTTTATTACTATATGCTCCTAATACATCTTTTGGACTCTATTGCATCACTGCAATTCTGTTTTAAGAAGTATAAGCCTTATAAGGGATATAAGTATGTATGTATGTAATGCCAGCAGAAGCAGCTTTTAACCAAAAATGTATAAACTTATTTTCTATGCACTTATCTGTTAACAACCCGGCTATTTTTCATCCTTCAAACATGTTTTGGCAAGGCGATTTGTAGGCCTTTAAATTGATGTTTAATAATATATTATGTGATCAAGTTTTCGTCGGATAAAATTTAAAAAACCCTATTTTTCTTAATTTTTCAAATTTTACCATCGCTAATTTAAAAAATTCCTATGAAAATTGCCAAATATGTAGTATTTGTCCAAAACCACATTTATTTGTAAATAAAGTGATACCTAAAAATCCCATTTTGAAAACATGTCTGATTTCTAAAATCGGATCAAAAGTAGTCATCCTGTTAAAATAGGCTAGTCATTTTTAAGCAAAAAACAAAACCGACTTCAATTCTCATATAAAAATTTAAGTGTACCGTTAATTTTTTCATGATCCAATGATCAGTTCTAAACTAAATTAGTACGGCACCACCTCTGAGTCCAAAGTTATACGGTAACATACATAAAATAAAATAATAAAAGACATTTCGAAGAATTGATAACCTCCTTCTTTTTCGAAGTCGGTTCATAAGTGCATCAAGTACGAAAATAACCGGTTTTTTTAATAATAAAAAAAATGGAGCGTTCAGGGACTATAAGAAATCTATTAATTGTCGTCGCTCTGTTCACAGCTCTCCCAAATGCGTTTGTATTCCTCCTTCGACCGCAACGCGTGCCGGATGGTTCAGTGGCCTTTTTATATGGTATCTTTGGGAGATTCCCTAGCTCCTTAAATTTCTTTAAGTTGTAACTTTCTATAAATTGTTTGGCCTACCGTAGCTCTTGTTTTTTGCTCCAATGGAGAAATAATCGAAAGCTTAAACCCCAAAATAGTCAGTGTGAGACTTTAATCCACTAAACCTCCTACCCCCCGGGTACCACCGTCTAGTATTTCGTCGGGAAGCAGTTTAATCAATATGTTCACCACCCACCTTTATGTTGAGCTGGTGTTAAACCAACCCACCCATTTTTATTGTCCTACAAGGATGTTCATATCCAAGTATACAGCAAATTAATGCTACTTAAGTATTCGATTTTAAGAGGCTCGTGCTATTAATGCCGTCACTTCTAAAAAAAAAAAACGGGCTTTACCAACATAAAAACCTTGTTGCGCCTAAACTGTGGTAACTACTAATTTAGATTGCGTCGGAGGTATTTTATCACTTCGTAGCCTATGTGAGTTCTCATAATGGACTCTTCTAAACCACTGCCCTGCTCCCAACTCTTAGGTAATAATATAGGAAGCAAAGCAAAGAAGAAATGACGTCCTATTGCACAAAAACTGTTGGCATAAAACTCCGCTTGAAATATTCCCACAATATGCAGAGCTCACAAAACAACTGAGAGTTTATTTATTTACTTCAGTCTACAGGGAAATCTTAAAGATAGTTTGATTGAAAATTTTAATTGCCTCGTTTGTCGTATTGGCCCCTGACCAAAATACTACATAGTTAATCGGTATAGACCCTCACTCAATTTTTCTTATAAAAGTTAAATATAAGAAATTTTGGTATTTGCCACTGCTACTCCGAGGAATCTCTAACAAAAATTACTGTTTGAACGATTGGATTTGCTCACCCTTTTTTAGTTTGTAGAAGCTATGAAAACTCAACAAATAGTTAAACTAATCAACAATAAATATATTTAAGTCAATAATACATAAAACACCCGATACCGTTTTATTTATTTTTCATCTTTTCGACTAGAAAGTTTAAAATATATACAAATGTAGATGTGGCTTATCACCTTTTTTTCGATAACAAATCCATCTAGTATTCGAGGTATGGCATTCATAGTTTACGGTTTCAAATCGACGCTCAATTTTATGACTGACTTCTTCCAATTAGAAAACTCACATTCGAAGTATAACCTGTTTTTTATTTATTAAAAACTACACTTTTGTTTATGGTTTCCATTCACTTATCTTAATCTCCCGTTTCTTCTCAATCAGTTGCACTATTCGAATACATGCATACATACATACATACATAATTGATAATGATCGAAGAAATTCAGACATCAACACTAATGACATTTGAAAAATCACACCGTATAATAGTTGAATAAAGATTGTACATACATATGTATGTAGTCATTCAACGCTGGTGTCATTGATATTAACACTAGCCAAAACGTACCACCAGGAAAAAAAACAACAACAAGAGTGGATAAAAAATTAACAAGAAAACGGTCGAAACAACCGAAAAAATTCGAAATCTAACTACATATAGTTAAATAGATGAATGGATGAGTGAAATCTAAACCAAAGCAAAAAATATTAAGAAAAAAAAACGAGAAAAGAAAAAGGAAAGAACAGAAGCTTCAAAACTCCCGCCTGGAGCAATTTTATGTAAAAGAGACTTTTTCAACTGTTTGTAGAAAAATAGAATATAATAAAGAAAATTGTATAAGCTCTTAAATGAATATGTAGCAAGAAAGAGAAAAATCTAAACTAAAAAAAAAGCACATGGATATGTATTTGTATGCTAGCCATGTATTTTGCGATTTTTGTAATTTTTATTTTTTTGTTGAAATTTAATATGATTTACCGGCACGAAGCGCACGCGTTACACACGAACGGACAACGATATTAAAATATAAATTGTACAAGTAAAATATCAAATGCTGCCGGTGTTGTGTGCCTCATAAAAGCAGAAGCAGTATTTTTTGTTTTTGACTATGTTTGTTAAAAATCGCTCGCAAACTAAGAATCATTTAACTATGCTGAGTTTTGAGGGCGGTAATAATGCTACAGTGGTCGAAATAATTATAGCCACACCACATTTTGACAAGTTTTGTTATTTAATATTGGTTATTTTTTTAGGAAAATATAGTTCATTCTTTAACAAAAACCGTGTAAGTTCAAGTTTCAAACTTTGTGCAATATTTAAAAAAATTTTAACTTTTTTAATTAGATTCCCTAGAAAGATTCTGAGTATCCAGTTTTGTATCCCATTGAATTCTAGTAGAACAACGTACAAGTTTCGAATGGCTAAAAATTACGGTTGATTTATTAGAATCTTTTTTTGTCCCATTTGCTTCCGTAAAACGAATACACGCAATTTAATTTTATATGGAAGAAACCCATGGGTTTTGCAAAACATCCTGGACAAAAAAAATCAACCTTAAGTTTTAGCCATTTGAAACTTGTACTTTGTTCTACTAGAATTCAAAGGGCTGCCAAACTGCATACTCAGAATTTTCTAGAAAATCTAATTAAAAAAGTAAGAAATTTTTACGAAACTTTGTTAATTTTTTTTTTAATATTGAACAAGGTTTGAAACTTGGATTTACACGGATTTTGTTAAGGAGTGAACTACAATTTTATTAAAAAATAACCAAAATTAAATATCAACAAAAATAATATGCTAAAACTTGTCAAAATGTGGTGCGACTATAATTATTTCGACCACTGTATGTCTGTACTAGGGAATTTTAGACATCCACGAATGCGAATGCGGATGCGGATATTTAAAAGCTAACATCCGCGGATGCGGATGCGAATTCGGATGTCAAGTATTTTTAAAAAATAATATCTTTTTAAGAAATAATGGAGAAGTTAGTGATTTTTAACTCAACTTTTTCACATTCCATTTTATTTTTATTTCGCTGCGTGCGAATTTTGACAATTATCACAAAATTAAAATAAATGTTATTGTTTTCGAGTGCACAGAGGAGTATTTGCATAGTAAAACCGATCAGAATTATTTGGTGTGTTTTTCTGCTAAGTAATAAAATAAAACACGGAACTTAATCATATTTAACCGTTTTATGAAACAAGAAATTAGTACACTTATCCAAGGAAACAAATGCATCCAGTTTTCTCAACAGATCTTTGGCAAATAATATTGGATAGTTACATAATTCTTGCCTAATTAAAGGTTATATTTTAACGCGCAGATATTCGATTCTCTTTATAGCTAGACCTTGAACATTTCCGCTGGAAATACCTATTGAAGGAACTTAATCTTTGACTTTAAATTACAAAAGAAGGGGGACGTAGGGGGACAATTTTAACGTAGCATCTCTACTGGCAAATATTGGCTACAATTGGTCATTTTGTTTGCCGGATGTATGTATGTATGTATGTTTTATATCAGTGCACTTGCACAATATTCGCATTCGCAAATGTTCCGCATTGATTATTGTGAATGCGAAAGCGAATGGGAATGTTATAATATGCTCCGCGGTTGCGAATGCGAATGCGAATATTCGCAACATCCCTGGTATGTACATATGTACATACATACATAGTTCACATGTTTCCTCGTTTAAATATGCAAACATGTATCAATCGAAATGAAAATAGATAGAGATGGCACATGTTAAGTAAGATAAAAAAAATTATAATAAAACGGCGCATACATTACTTAAAAAAAAAAACAACTAAATCAAAATTTGGCCTATCCATGCATATATGTACATATGTACATACAACTATAATTTAATGACTTTTGACAGCCAGAAAGCGCAAAAAGCTTAATATACAACATCATCATCATTTCAGTATTACTATTGAATTTATATAACTTTGTATGTGCATGTGTGCTATGTATATGCAAAAAGAGCACACATACACACACGCACATACATTTTGTCAGACGAGCGACCGAGCATTGTTCGAAATGCGACACTAACAAGATTACTAATGACCGGCGGCAGATGTCAATGGACAGCTTTGATGTTGAATATCTGAATTGTGATACAAAAGAATATAGAAAGCAACATGCAGACATTTATACGTATGTATGTATATTATATACTAAATCATCTTATGGATGGAATGCCTTCGTTGCTATGACATTTGAGAGGAATTCTTGTTGCAATTAAAATCTGAATCATTGGGATGTTGTGAGCATATCGTCGTTGAAAGTACAAAACCGCGTATCGTCATTCTGGAAAACCGCGTAACTGACATTTGCTACCACAAAATTTGATTTGCTCACACAAGCTCTTGGCGCAATCCTTATCGATTAGTTCTCAAAAATATACTAGCCAGTTTTTACTCTCTAGTAGATAATTTTATGCAACTTCACATACGCGATTTTGTACTTTAAACGACGATAATCAATTGAAAAAAATAAACAGTTCACAAATATCCTTTAGCAAAAGCTTAGCTAGGTTTCTCCACAAAAACATACATACATATGTATGTGCGTAATGTAAAAGTATGTTCTCACTTACCAAATTCACTCGTGTCTGCATTTTTTTCTTATTAATTGCTTGGTTTCTGGTATTTAACAACTTACTCATATTATTCCACTAGCCGAATGACAAGGTGTTAGAATCATATGAAATTCTCCAATGAAAAACCTGAATTAATGTATTAATATGACTACAAAAATATGTATGTACATATAAACGTATGAACTTATGTATGCGCAAACATTTACATACACGTGTACATATGTATATAGATATGCACGTTACCGAACCCACGCGACCCGACCACGAGATGGATTCCCATTTCTTCATGGCAAACACACGAATATCATTTTTTCACATAATTTCTTAGCAGCAATGAAATAAAATGGCACTATTTATATTTTTGATTAGCACTTGCACTTTTAATGCTATTGCACATTTGAATACAAATTAAATAAATTATTTTAACACTTTTACACAATATTTTCCTGCTTTTTCGGATTGAACTAGCGCACCATACGAACTTAAATATATCCGCGGCAAAAGTCTACTGAATATTGGAAAATTAACCTACACTCTCAGTCCATCACAGCTAATTAGCAATTTCCAAATATGTATTTATTTTTCCAGGTCCTCACTTTGAAAAGAATTTGATTGAAGATAATACACTGGAAAACTCTCAATTTCCAAATTTGGAAATGGATTTTGCGCTAACCGATTGCGCAGCAAAAACAAAGCATTTCAAGAGCGGATGAATAGTGCACGGGAAACGGAAATGAACTCTAACTCATAGAGAGGTGGAGAGTATGTAGGCGTTTGTGTTTCCGCTTAAAATAAAGCCAAGAATAGGGAGCTACATAGTATATGCATACATATGTATGTACCTACATATACACTTGATACAAGGGTACATATTAGGGATGTTGCGAATGTGGAATTTTAGACATCCGCGGATACGAATTCCGATCTCAAATATTTTTAAGAAATAATTTAGGTGAGTAAATTAGGTGATTTAGGTAAATAAAAAATGAGAAAGTTAGTAATTTTTAGTAATGTTTTTTTATTTAGTAATTGAATTTAAAAATTGGAACATTATATTTAATCAAAAGTAATGTTTCTGTCTTTTCGGGTTGCAGCCTGTTTATTGAAAGGTCGTTAATCAACCCTGTGCCACTAAATAACTACTCGCTCGAAGCGATAAACTTGAAACTTGACAAAATTATAAATTATTTTCGATTGACGCTGCACCAGTTATATTTTATTTCACATGGAAAAATATGAGCGCTTTGAGCACTCCTCAATATCTTTTGATTCCAAAATTTAAAAATAGGGGTATATTTTTTTGGTATTGTATAATCCTAGGGGGTGGTGGCATTGAAATTCTGACTTTACTTTTACACATGCATTTTTAGACCACCCTAATGTACATACATACGTACGGTCTGTACCTAGCGAATCATAGAGCTTATCCTTTTGTTGGCATCCAACGTAATATATTTTTGAGCTGGAGCGCGGGGAAACACCTCTAAGAACCTAGAAATATTTTATTATATAGTCATGAAGTTTTCTTAAGGACTTTTTGTTTTTCAGGCAGAGTAAATATTTTTTCCACTATCGCTTAAAAATACTCATCCGTGTGAAAATTCACGATGCAGAAAATCGTTCATTACAGAAAATATTCTATCAATCGTGTATACAATTTATTACCATTTCCTTAGTGCTCTCTTCCGTTTTTTTTTTTATCTCATGATACAAAACTTTAAGCGGAAACACGTAATTGCTCGCTCTCACATTTTCAAGCACAAAATCACTTCCGTTTCTCATATGTTCCTTCTGCTCTTATTTTGAATTTTTTGCACCGTTATCAGTTGCTTAAAAGTACATCCATACAAACAAACTTAATATTTAAGAGTCTTGAATTTATTTGCAGTGCTTTTTTTATTTCAAAACTGATGGAGAGATGTTTTTCCAGGTGAACAATCGGTCAAGATGTTAGAGTGTAGGCATTTTCAGTATTCAGTGGTCATTTGCAGTGGAAGTTAGGAAGTTAGTTTGGTTAATCTGTGGTTGTGAAAGTCAATTTAAATAAATTTAGTGTAAAGAGATGTACTTTATTTATTCCAAAATATATTACAAGTGTATATTTATAAGTACAATTTACTTAAAAATTATATTTACATATAGCTATTTAAAAGCTATTAACGAATGAAGTGAAAAAGTGAAAATAGTCAATTATTGCGTGATCGGGTCGCGTCGGTTCGGTACATTGATGTATACGAGTGCGCATACAAAGGAATTGCATTTGCTGTATATGTATGCATGTATGTATGTGCATATGTAGGTATGTATGTAAATTAGTTTAATTAGTCACATACATTTTTTCGTATGTTGCATTATTTTGGAGTGTAAGTGTAGGAAATATATTAAAATGTCGCAAAGTAATTTATATAGTGGTCATGTGCAAGGCCGTATTTAGGGGGAGGTTGTAGGTGTACGATCTTTTTTTTAAATTCTAAAAAATCAACCGTAAATTTTAGCCATTTGAAACTTGTACTTTATCCTACTAGAATTCAATGGGCTACAAAAGTGCATACTCAGAATCTAATTAAAAACTCGGATTCTTTCCGAAAATGCGTTGAATTTTTTTTTTGTTGCATAAATTTTTAAGGAAGTGTCACTCGATTGGTACCTTTGTAAAGATTTGTGCATTTTTTTATTGGGCTATTGGTAGAAAATTAAAAAATTGGGAAATTTTTATTTTTTTTTTTGTATTCAAAAGCTTGGTATAATACAGCAATCTTGTATTGAAAAATTTCAACAATTTTTTTTTCGTGATTGCGATAAAGAAAAATATTTGGGTAATCACACAATTAAGATACGATTTGCGTCAAATTTCGGCAAATTCCTAATCGAGTGACATTGCCTTTCAACTTGTATTTTCCAAAAAAAAAAAAAAATCCAAAATTTCAACCCTGTGGTCGTCCCTATATAGGTAAATATAGGTACTTATCTATTTATGTCATCATTTAATGCTCAGTTGAAAGCCAAAGTTCATCTAGATGTTATAAAATATGAAAAAATTAAAATATTCTTAAGTCAAAAAAACCAACATCAACTAATTATGTAAATCAAAACCTCTTAGGCTACAAGTGTAACATCAACAACAATTAATTAATTTTAATACGTTAATCTCTGTTTTATTTCGGTTTATTTGTAAAGACAAATTTGTGTATTTGACATGCATAAATCTTTACAAATCAAAATATGATGACTGAAGCAGTAGTCATTCAGTTCTGTAACTGCCTGAAGCGATGATAAACATCAAAGGTGTCGTTGAACTAACACACACCAAGGTAGATTTATGAACATATACTACATACAACTTGCTATGAATATATAGAACAACAATAAGTTAACGGTATGCGTTGATAACGATATTTACATACACTTGCACAAATTCACATATGAATAACAATCGAAAAGCCTAAGCCAATGTCAACAAAAGCCCACTGACAAATTATAATAATTTTGATGAACCAAAGTAAAATAAATGACTATGTGTGTGGTATGTATGTATGTATGTAAATAAATATAGTATGTAAAGTATAATGAATAATATGTAAATTGAAATCTTTGTCAAATATAAGCTTGCAACAAAGGGAAGATTAGCCAGTTGCTACAAAATAGAGACTATTTAATAGTGTGAATGATTTATAAAGAGCTTCTATTCAAATTTTGTAAATATTTACATTTATAACTAATTCAGTTATAGGAAGCGCTGATGAAGAGATACATATGTATGTAGCATTGTATACGATTTTTGTGCTGATATGGAATTGATTTTTTTTCATAACGAAAAAACAGGTATATATAGATTCTTAATAACGATAGGTATTTATGTACATTAGGGTGCATCACAGTCCATACAAAAAAAGTATCGGTACAGTTTTCTCATCGGAAATACAAAATGTATTAAATTTTAAGACTTCCGCACAAAAATATTTTGGAAAAATATTATTTTGATTACGTTGAATACAGTTTTAAACATTTTTAATAAACCTTTCAAGGTTAAACTACTCTATCAACTATAGTTATATTTTGGAAAAAAAAAATATTTATAAAAAATTATTTTATTTAAAAACTAATTTTAGTTACAAATTGGTCAAGCTCACGTAAATCGTAATATTTTTGCTCAAAAATTTTGTTTGGCGGAAGTGTTAAACAGCGACCGAGAACACGTTCCAATTTTGATTTAGTTGTCCATGAGAACAAAATGTATGTAATGTCAAGAGCGTTCCCACAAAATAACCAAACGGGAACAAAAGTACTGAGAGCAGTTTGAAAGGGAACAAAATGCTAACGAAAGGTTTGGGAGCATTTCATTAAGCATCAAAACGGCAACACTGGTTGGGATGAAAAATCCCAACATCTTCACATTTATGGAAAAAATTTTAATTTTTTTGTGCAAGAAAAACTCGTTTCTTTTGTTGATTTAATTCGCATAGTTATCTTTTAGTTCTTTTTTGATTTATTTTAATATTCGAACAATTCAAACTGATGAGCTATGTAAAAAATTGTGTTCTGGCTTCCATTCTTCGCAAATCGTTCAGAGATTATTTGTTCCCGTTTCGTTCTCTGTCAGAAATTTGCTGAGACTTTGGTTTCCAAATTGTTCTTCGCGAGAAAGTTCTTGGGACTTTTGTTCCCGTTTAGTTCTTACCCAATATGTTCCAGAGACTTATGTTCCCATTTTGTTCCCGAAAGTATTGATCGAATTCTGTTCTCTATAGAATTGGTCCACAGATCGACAGTTTTGTTGTCATTATGGTTCTGATTTTGGAACATTCTTGGGACAAAAACTATGATAACTACATTCAGTTGCGATCATACCTTTTGTTTTTGGGGCCTGGTTTTAATATGTAATAAATTTTATAAGTCCGGCAAAAAAATAAAAAATTTTTGGTGAGGCAACCTAATGTACATTGTATCTATGTGCTTGCAAAGATCAAGTTGGCCAGTAATTCATGCTAAATAAGTATGTATATTACAATTTTATGGGAAAGATTACAAATATTTCCAAAAATGTGTCAACCTCTTAATTACAAGATATGAAAATAACCATACATACTACCTTATAATACATACTCGTACTACTTTTGCCCCCAATTCCTATCATTCACGAAATTAAGACACTTTCAAGCTATTCGAAGTTGCGCGCAGTTCATCGCTATATAAATATTAACAACCTTACACCTTGCTTTCATCTATTTTCATTATTTAACTTACTCTATTTACATACATAGAGGTGTTTTTATCTTAATCCCCATATCACCTAGAATTGTATAAATAAATTAAATCCAAGCAACAGAAAGAGAAATAAATTCATTAACTTTATATATCTATGCGGCACCCACGCACTCGACCACTTGAGAGCCATATTGAGGTTAGCTGAGGTTGAGTGGCTCTGGCGCTGCTGTCATATGCAGGCACACTTATGTTAATATTTATTTGTTTATTATTCATGTATTTATATATGAATGTACATAGCAATGGGTGTAGATATGTATGCATAAGGAAAACTCGCAAATTTAGATACGTACAAATCTCACTTAAGCGAGCGCTACTAAGATAAACTAGTGTTGCACATGTTGCCACATATGCTTCATATAGTAGAGAAATGTAAATATATACATACACATGCATACATACATACATAGATGTATAACTATAGAAGTATTATACGAGTTTGAACCTATGACCTCTAGACCTCTGAGTATGTAGCGTTCGTGATTGTGTAAATGTTGAGATCTGCTTGAGCACCCGCAAGGTGCAATGGTTAAGTGTCAAGAGGCTCGTTTTATTTTGCGTAGATGGAAAAGATTCACTTTATGGCAGGCTTCAAAAGAAATGTGTTTATAAACCATGGTTTTTTGTTTTATAAAAAAATTTAATTAAGAAAGTAATATGGGCGTCATTTCTTTCTTTGCTATCTGTGAAACTGTGTTTCATGAATAAATATAGATAGCACGATTTAGAGTTTGAAAATTTTCACAATAAAAATGTAACCTATTTAGTAATGTTACCAGAATTTATTAGTATAAAATTATTTAAGTCAATAATATTTTTGGATAATTTTATTAGAAGCTGAATGAGATCGTCTTTAACCCCCATTACTGTATTTTTGCCATGAAATAGGCTAAGCTTAGATCCAACTTCATCAACGAGTGGACCAATTATGAGGGTACCTCCGTCAGAAATAATTACTTTTTTCAGTTCTTTGATGTCTGAAACTGTAAGTCGAACCTTAGCACTAAGGTTGAGTTGGCTAAGGTTGCCTGCTTTTCGGACGGTCTGGTCTGTCCTGCAATGGTTGCGTGAAGATCATTCTTAAAAGCTTACAATATAATAAACGTTAGATCTAGTTCTCGTCTATAGCCTTTACAATCTAGCCTTCTATTTTTATTGATATTCTGTTGCTTATTCACTTGCGGGAAATCAGATTTCGTATTCTCTGGAAAGATACCAGATCCCGTCTGAAGGAGGTATAGGTATTGTAGGAATGGTATTCCGCAACTAAGTTTTATCGCAGATATTAATTCATGAAATACCCACATACACAAATCCTGACTAAGGTTACTTTTTCAGTTTTTCTTTCCTTAGTAGGATTTCCTCCTCAGTGAAAGATGAGGATATTACAGAACATTTGCTCCGTGGCTATCCGGCCCTTACCAGGCAGAAATGGTATATTTTTGGCGCGGACGTATTAAAAATGGACGAGCCCTATTCCCTTTCCATTGTGTACACATCTAAGGAAAATCCCGCAGATATTTGCTTGCTGATGTCTCGTCTTCTTTTACCACCATACCCATCCGCTTGTCTTTCGTTACCCTCATTGAAGAAGCAAAACAAACCGGCTAATATTATCTTATCCAGCATCGGGTTAAAGAAGTCGCGCGATAGACAGTCCTCACTGCCTGAAATATCGCTTGGTCTCAAACGGCTGGGAGATATCGTTGCAATTTTGACGGAGCTGATGATGAGGCTCAGTCTTATTTTACGCAGCCGTGTTAGTAACGTGGGAATGCCAAATTCAGAAACAGGCAACTCCAATTCGTGCGAAACGACAAAGGAATGGTGCCTGTTGGTCTTCCTCCTGTGGGATTGTGGTTAATTTATCAAGTCTAAGGCCGCACTGATAAGGTTCGAGACTTTATATGCTACATTAAGAAGGCTGATCCCGCGGAAATAAGCACTTGTGGCAGATTATTCTTTTTGAGTTCAGCAGTTATGCGTTCGTGCTACGATTTTCTACGTAAGTTCAATAAAATCCAGGATAGCTCAGCTGTTAGACCGTCAGCTCCGATAGCTTTGTTGCTCTTCAGCATCGAAATGACTATTCGGTCGTCGTTATAGTCTGGCGTTAGAAAATCGACTACGACCGCATCGACTGAAGGCTCGGGTTCATCTTCTCCTACTCTTCGGAGAAGTGTTCCCTACATAATTTTTGTACGCTATGAACATCTTTCACTGGTACGCTGGGGTTGTTCTTAAAATCTGCCATAAATCACCTAATTTTCAGAGAGTATTTTAGAGAGTTTTTTAATCCAATTTTAAGTTTTTCGGACTTCCATATTTCGCCCTTTCTCTTTTTACGCCGCAAAATAGGTCTCACTTTCCACTTCAGCATAGAAAACTGACCACAACACAGTTCGCGGTGGGTCCGATCGCAGCGTGGCTTTGTAGGCGGCTTTTGTCTTTCTCTGCAACGGCGTGACTACTTCTTCGGTGGCGGTTTATATTCAGCTGGAAAGAAGGATTCATTGCAAGAGAGAAGGACTAAGAATCGGACAAATAAGATGCTGGTTATCTGCTGTGATTGCAGCTTCTTGACATTGAGCTTTCCTCTTAATTCTGTAGCAGTGGCAAATGCCCAATAGCAATAGTTATTGAAAAGCTCAAAAACTTTATGTTTAATTAATTCTAAACGTAAACTTATCAACCTTATCCAGTAATGTTATTTGCATTTACCACTTTGGTGGCGTACAATGGACAAAACAGTACCTACTTATTAGAATGAATATTTTCTTGTGTGCTTCCGATACTTGCCACAATAGAGATATGAACAAACTGATATGTGAGTACAATCACACAAATGTTGATAAACATATTATACTTAGTAGATATGTAAATATATAAGTACATAAATATACATATACATATATATTTATGCAGTAAGGTATTTATCTGCACGCCCATTGTCTGCTAGCGCGTCTAGACGGATTCAAGCCTTTCTAAGCCGTATTTCAAGTTCACATTTTTTCCCCATTTCGCTCCCACAGCTACTTCGTTTTGTTAATTTGTGCACATTTCTTCTCACTTAGCTTTTGTTTCCTGTTCGCATTTTATACTTTCTACGTACATTTATGTATATGTACGTATGTAAATAAGCACTGGCTGGCTGGTGGCGCGTCTGCAACTGACTGACATCTGCCCAGCGCGCGTAACTGCGCTCAAAACTTGGGTCGATTTCTACTTGTCTGCGGGCAGCATAACTCCTGCAACATCAACCTGCCAACATGCATCCATAGACACATACATACCTACATACATATGTACATGTATGTATGTAAATGGTCTACGTATTTATAACCCTCAATATTTTTTGCAAGTAAAATGATGGCAAAAGAGACAAAGCCGGGATAAAATATTTTTATGGGGAGTAATGCAGGAAATTTTTATGTAGAGAACAGGAAAACAGTCTGCTGCAAAAATGTGCGATTCGTCGAGACTGATGTAAGTATGTGTGTATGTATGTATGAGTTTATGCATGCTGGGGAAAGCAATTGTCAAGGGCAAGGTGGCCAATACACAGGAGCACATACATACATACATACATACATACATACATACATATATGTAGATAAGTACCATGCATCATAGGTATATTCGCACATATGCATGCGAGTGAAAAGTTGGCGATACGGACGCGCAAAATGGAAAGCAAAATATGTACGTACATAAATTGTGAATATGAAAAATAGAAAAATGAGTTAAATAAAACCTGAACAAAAGACGTGTGATGCAAAAATGTCCGGACAAGTGGCGACAATGCGGGAAAGCGTTGAAAGTGCAAAACGATATCTACATAGGTATGTAAATTCAAAAGCATATTAGGGCGGGTTAATTTGTTTTCAACATCATTCCTAACGGATACAGGTTCTACACAAAGTTCTAAAAAAATAAGTACATTATAGCATTGCTAAGCTAAATTTTGAGTCACCCTCCAAATTTTAAAAGAATTTGTTTTTAATTAATGGTAAATTACTATGTTCATTAATATTTACTAAAGTGTTATGACTGTTATTTTTTAATACAAGCTTGTGCTTTTTGGTACGAAGATTTTATTTTTGATATTAATTTTGGTATGTAAAGAACCACAAGTTGGCGAATTACCGCATATTAAGTAATTAGTTTCTTTTAAAATTTTGGGGGCTCGGAATTGACTTTAGAGCTATGCTCTCGTGGACTTTTTTTCTTAGAATTCCATGTAGAATCCGTAGAAAGGATGATTAATTTTTTTTTTAATACAAATTGACCCGCCCTAATGTACATGACGGGCAAATAAATAGGGTCGCGGAATTTTAACAAGTTTGGGCTATTTTACTTTTTCTATTTAATGTTGACTACTTTTTATGAAAGTATCTATCTAACAGAAACCATGTAAGTACGAACTTCAAACTTTGTACAAAAATTAGGAAAATTCGACAGTCCCATCAAAATGTCAAACTTTTTCATCCGAGTTTATAGAAAATATTTTAGTATGCAGTTTTGTAGCACATTCAAATTTGGTATAACAAAGTGCAATTTGGATGTAGCTAGAACTTTCCTTTGGTTGGTTCCTGGGCTTAAGGGGTTTGTCACCCTAGTGATAAGCAATTAGCAAGTTTGTCATTTTGATTCGTTCAACCTACAGCCATTTGGCAGATTTAATGAGGGAGGCCGCTGCCCTATGAAATATTCTGCACGAATGATTTGACGAGCGTCTTTAGCCTCATCCTTGCGAGGACTGGACGCTCGCACTGCGACAGAACCAACTGAATGGTAATCCAATCCTTTTGGCATGAACTCCAAAGGGCCAGTGCCCTGTGCAAACTGCAGTAAGTTTGTAGGTATGTTCTTTGGTCATTCCTAAGGGAACTTTGGTTTTAAGTGGGTCGTAGGACACCCAAAACTGCGGGGTAATACTATGCCATCCTGTACGATTGCACCTCTGTTTGGCATTCGAGTGATTTTTCCTTTTATTCCACTTACGTAGCTAGGCCCCCATACCACACATTCAGAGCGGAGCCGAAGATAGTTTTCCACTAGTTTGAAAATTTTATTTTAATTTAATTGATAAGATAAATTTTATATTACAATATGTGTATCAAATTGAAAAGGTTTGGGAAAGTTTACTGCCGAAAATATTTTTGAGGAGGGTTGCCACCTGTTTGAAAAATGTTATTCAACTAAATTTATAAAATAAATGAAATATTACAATACGAGTATCAGGCAGCACAGTGAAGCACGCCATGTATTTGCTAGTTTTGAATAAAAAGTTTAATTTTTGATTGAAATTCGTCGAAGTTTTATATGTAAATCTTGTACTAAGCTTGGAATTTTGACTTGGAGTTATACTTTTAAAAAAATAATAATAAATACATATAAAATAAGCAAAAGAAAAATTGCCAAGACTTGTTGAAATGTTGCGTCCCTAATTATTCGCCCGCAACCGTATAAGTTTTGTACTTATGCAAGTTACACAAGTGAATGAACTGAGGAGCTAAAGGCTCGCTGGAGGCTGGTAGGCGGGAGGGCGGGAGGGCAAGCAGCAAGCAACAAGCCTTTTGGGACCACTGCAAGGAAGAGTTCGAGTTCATGAATGAGCGCATAAGTAATTAGCACTGACGTCTATGACACAAGCACAAGTAGCCTAAACACATGTCTACCCATACATACATACATACATATATGCATATGTACATATCTGCAAGCGCAAAAATAAATAAATAAATGAAAACACATGCAACTATGGACATATACATACATACATATGTATATGTATGTATGGATATATTTTTATTATGCTTAGCGACATTACGATTGTCACGGCCAGACGTTTACAATTATCCGCATTTAACGAGTAAATGAATAGATAAATGTGGATTTGGGTGCAAAAGCAGACGTACGTATAGGCAGTGGCATAGGCCAACAATGCCAGCCACATCCAGGCAGATACGTACATAGTTTGCCTCCGCTCGGCAACCAGCCAGCCAGCCACTCAGTCGGTTTGTCATTAGCCGCCAACAGCAATTAAAGTTTTGTGTTGCATGCACAAGTGCAGCCGGCAGCGCACACCAAGCTCTCCACCAACCGAATTTAGCTTACCACTGTTACATTTGTATATGTATGTACATAATTTTATATTGGTTCTTCAAAACTGAATTAGTCGCTTTAGCGTTGGCAAGTGTCTGTTTACACTTTTGCCCCAAAAACAAAAAAAAATGAGACAGACAATTCATTACAGCTGCCGCATTTAATGGATTTCGTCAAAGCCCGAAAAAATTCAATGTAAATAAATAAATGTCTTTCGGCTGAATTTTCCCTGTGTGACAATGTATGGGCGGCGAAATTCAACAGAACTAATGTTAAATGCTCATTTGTGTAAAAGCAGTTTTGTTGAAAAGACAAAAATTTCCAATTGGTTTATTTATTTTTCCTAGAATTTTTTACTCTGTTGCATGCAACACATAGCGTCGCAAAGCATCACTTTCAATGGAGTAACGGAGAAAGAAAGCGCACACTGCTTGTATATGTGCTTGCGCTGATGTTTATTGTGTTTGCCATTTTGCAGATTTTGCATTATTCCTTAATTAAGCGAAAATTGTTTGTGTATTCAACTTTGTCTGTATGTATTCAAGAGTGAGATATCAAACTAAGATACCCGTACGTATTTGTCTACAAATCTTGCTGACTTTTGCATTTTTTGCTATGAATTAAAAAGAAAATGCAGGCTGTATAGAATAGCCAGTCCAGTTTTTAACTAATAGTCGCACATTAACAACCAGATACTGATTGTGCGCTGGGTTTGGGAGCCGCCAGGTTAAAACTATTCCAATGAAAGTGTCTAAAGGGCCGCGAATGAGATCCCCTTATTTTGTGGTAGACAACCTTAGCGAGCGCTTAAAGGTCTAGCTTTGAGGTTATTATTTATATTAGGCATATTAGGGTATATAGCGCTGCAACCTAGCTAGGTCTATTATGCTAATCTTTATCTTGTCACTCCAACCTTAGACTATTAATGAAATTAAGCACTTTGGAGGGTGTAATGTTCCAAATTCTGGATGAAGATGTAAATCGTTCTCCAACCTGTATAAATCTAAGTCGAGTTATAAGCGGGCACTCACATAATATATGCTCTGAAGTTTCCTCCACTAGCCCACAAAATCTGCAGTTCGTCTCCGCAGACAGTCCCATTTTTTGTAGATGGTGCCTCAGTTTGACAGGACTGCCCTTTGTCGTGCGCCATTAAGTTGTACTTACCAAGTCCTCCCTACCATCCCCTTAGGAGTTCTGCTGTGTATCCTCTGGATGTGCCAAAGAAAGGCTGAGATCCGATCAGGCTCCGTTGGGCACCGCATTTCGCTTGAGTGTCAACTCTTTCGTTACCATCGAAGCCTTCGAGGCCCGGAACCCACCACAAGGTTACTCTTTTACTGGCTCCCAGTTTCACCAGTACTTTTTTGCAACTGTCCACAACCTTCGATATCGTTTTGCAAGAGTCAAGTGGTCTTAGCGCTGCCCAGCTATCCGACATGATGTTTATTGTTGCCCCATTAGTCTTCTACGAAGACATTCGTGGACATAGACTTCAACTGCAAAAATTCCGCCTGCAATGTGGTTGGGTATATGCCCATCGAGACGCTATTTTGGAAGATAGGTCCATACATGCCGGCCCCAGTGCTCCTGTCATCAAGTTTGGAGCCATCAGGTACCAAACTTGAGTTTTAGAGTTATCACTTGCAGGTATTATTACCCTGTAGGGCTTAATAAAAGTCAGCTTCGGTAGCACTGAGTCTGTGAGCTTTAGCACGGAATCATTTCTGAATAGTTTTAGGCAACAAAATGACCCCTTAAGTCCCACCTGCGATGATCTTGGGAGAACTCAATCTCTGTCCCACTGAATTTGGGTTTGGTCAAGTTGGCCTCCCCTCTTTTGGTAAATGGGTCGCTGACTTGCTTTGAGGTTATACACCTTGAATGTGCATTATTTTAGTTGTAAAGGTGCCTGTGCCCGGCTGGTTGATGTACTGGCACAGACTAAGACTGACATCACCGCCATGGAAGAAATGCAATGGACGGGACAAGACGTTCAAAACAGCTGTTTTGCACCCGACACTTGTTTGGCGTATTTTATTGCATGATGAGAAAGAAGCGGTACTTGGTTCCATCGTTAGAAAATTCAACCCTAATTCTACTAAAATACTACTAAGTAAACGAAGGCCAAACATAGTCTCGGACGATTAATTTGTTCCAGCTAAGATAGGCAGCAAAAAATGGGCACCCGTCAGTAGAAGGAAGGCTCGACGTCGAAAAACTAAAAACGAACAGCCAGCATTTTCGCGCAGCGATATCGACCTTCAAAAAACCTACATATGCGACCAGAGCGACCATAAAGAAAATATATGTTTCTCACAGGGCTACGCTAGGCTCGGATGCAACGCGACCTACATAGGATCGTTATAGGGTGGTCAAAGGGAAGCGATACTTATTTTACGGAACCAACAGGAGGAGGCCAAAATACGTGAGTTTCATTAGCAGTAGAGGAGCTATTTATACGGCAGTGTAAAATGACGTTGAGTCATTGCACCTGTTTGAAATGCGAAAGACCTATCCGACCCCAATGCTACTAATCGATGTTTTAGGCAAAGAGACTTCTTATAAAACGACTTCTTTAGTCTTTTTTGGAGAAAATAATAAGAGCTGCAGAGCTAAGTCGCTCAGAAAAGTATTGTTTGCCTTTTCAAAGTTGGATATCGGAGCAAAGCCAGTGGGCCTGGAGGTGAACGAACGGAATACATTCCGTTTTCAATCCAACGGAGAATACCTATTGCCCACAAGTATACTTTCAAATGAGTAGGTAATTATATGAGTTAAAGTTCTCCCTCGTTGCACCCGTGCTGGAAGTTCGTATGGGATTTTTACGGGCCCCAGTGCGTTGGTGACGGCGAATACGGCTGATGATGGTCCGAAGAGCTGGATGAGTTTTACGCTACGTTGGTTCGGTGTTCCAGAGGATGAAGAAAGTTTCCTTTACGGCTGAAAAACCAGTTGGAGAGGGCGTACTTTATTCAACTTGACCAAAATTACTAAAGCGGCTACAGCACCATAAAAAAGAAGAATGACAGTCATTAAGAAATACAAGCTAACTAGTTCACCTGCTCCAATTAACTCACTTCCTGCCTCTTAGCAACCACTTCTTTTCTTCGATTAAACAAGTTATGTTGTCGAAAGATATTCAGCAAGACTATTTTTTGAAACAAATCTTTGCAACCAATTTGGCGGACATGTTCAGCACTCGCTAAAAATATGCAAAAGTATGCGAAAATATGTAGCTAATTAAGCACTTAATTAATGCCATAAGCTGAGTCTCCCAAAAAGTTTTTTTGTAAATACTTAAGCTTCTACCTATTGCTCTAGAATGAATGCAACTCACTCGATAGTGCCATATAGTAAGTACCTTCATGTTTTCTTTTTTTTTGGCTATCATTCGTTACGTGTTGACAACATTTTGTCGCATCACAGCAGCCATAATTTATGGCTTAAACCGGCTTCAACGCGCCGAACCGCGCCACTAAGTCAATTTGTTCAAATGTGTTGTGTGTTGTTGTTTTCGCATATATCTATATATTTTTTTTTTTGCCAATTCTCTAATAGAGCTATTGATTCTTTTATTGAGTTTTTATTTTTCTCCACCTATTTCGTTCGCTTAACTTTTCTCTTTCGCCAGTTAACTTTGGCACGTTTTGATTTATTAGTTCAAAGCGCAGGGTCGATTCCCTTTCATGAGTCTGTGTTTTTTTCTTTTCGTAGTCTTTTGCGCGTCTAACGCAAATTGGAACGGAAGTGAGCTGCGCTTGCCATTTGTCGACGACGATGGCTGACTTTTGATTTTGATTGCCATTCGCAGCAATGGCGGGTAATACTTAGTACCTGGAAGCCATGGAGTCAAAGCTGCTGTTTTCGTATGATTAAAGGCACCGGCTGATGTCGGCATTTGGCTTATTTCCCTATTCTTGCTTTATTTACTCTTTGTATTTTTTGAGAATTTTCTTGGAATCAGACATCCTTTACCTGCTGCCGCCGCCGCCACTTGCGCCAGTTTACTCTATAATTTGCAGTGCTGAATATTCAATTCCCTGAGTTGTGCGCTTCGCCTCCGCTGTATGATTGCTGCATTTAACCGGCTGCATATGACTTATGATTGTTCTTTGTGCTTTTGTTGTGTTTTTCTCTTTGTTCGCCTTTAGTTTTATTCGCGCTTGCTGTGTTGCTTGCTTTACTCATTAATTGCCCACTCAACTGCATTTCTTGATGAAGTTATTAAGCGTTAATATACGCTTCATTTGTGGTTTCTTTCAGTCGGCACACTGCCTTGCCGCTTGCTCCCCAGCCTCCTAATTATGCCTTGCTTTGCTCAATTTTCGGTGCCTCCCGCTTGATGTGTGGTGGTTTGTTGGGAATTTTATTGCGCTGTGAATAATTTTTGGCTTGGATTTTAATTCTTATTGCTTTGCTGAGTTTATTAATCTCAATTATGAATTCTTTAGCATTTCTTTATGCTCTTTCGACTTGCTGTTGAGTTACGTTGGTGTTTTGTTATGCTGTTTCTTCGTTGCTTTTTTAATATCATCGTTCTTGCGACCAAATAATAAGTACTAAGATAGTTTAGTTTAAAATCACAAATTAGTGTAGTTAGATTTCATAAATTGCTCAAATTTTTTTGATACTCCATTATTGACACAGCAAGTCTTTTCTTGCATTCGGTAAATTCGTTAAGTTTGAATTTCTGAACTTCTTATGATCGTAGTTTCCATGAAATAAAACGCTTCTCGCCACATTTACACATACTCTTTAGACCCCTCGATCAAAATTTACTCAGTCTTCTGATGAGCCAGCTTCAGACTACACCCTTCAGCAGTTTTAAGCATAGAAACGCCGAAAATTACGTTCCAGCATTTGGCCCGAAGAAAGGAGCCTTTAGCGTCTTACTCTAGATCTTCCTTCCTAAAACCGAGCTGCATGTAGGATTGTCCTCCTACTGCCGCTATCTCTGCTATTAATCTATTTTTAATTATACGCTTTATCAATTTTTCCGTCGTGTCTAGCTGCTTAGGGACCTTCCGGTAATTTTCCTGACTTTGGCGGGCAGACTAATCACTGCTGTTTCCATGTATCAGGGAACACCACTTCCTCAAGGCAATTTTGAACATACAGACGAAGACTTCTGAGCTCGCCCTCGCCTCGAAATATGTTTGAGCAGGCTTTCCCGGCAATGCATGTTTTGCCTTTTCGGGATATGGTATCTTTGGTCGAACTGATGCTTCCACATTTTTGGTAACCACATTGCACGCCAAACCCTAAGGCTTTTGCTTGCTGTTTTGACGTAGAATATGTCTTACGTTTCAATATGGAGGCTATGCTCAAATGTTGTAGTTGTAATGTTTAGAGCTTTACGAAAACGCTTACTGCACTTGAACTAATGAAGCGATTTCAAAGAAATGTGTGGCGTTTGAAAGACAAAATTCCAAACCTATCGACAGATGCATTTTACTAGATCGGCTTCTGTCGGAGAAACAACGGTAAATATTGGCTTATTTTTGGGTCAATTTTGAGCCTTTACAGTGCTCTAGCAACTTACGATTTGTAGCTTAAACATTCATTTTCGGTATATAGGTTCTTTGGAGCAATAGAAATATTATTGTGTACAAATTTTATATAAGTTCAACAAATATTGAGCATTTTAATGCAAAATTTTTTTATTTTCAAAATGTTCGAAAACCGCTCGAATGATTTTATTTTTGTTTTCATTAATCAAAAATTCAAGATTTTTCCTTTCATTTGGCATGTGGGAAGTATTGGTTGATATCTCTCGCTGGAAGTGAGAGAAGGAGACAAAAATTATATGTGTGTAGGTATTCCGCTTTTGAATAACAAATAGCGCAATATTTATACAAGGCAAAGGTGAAGTGGAATATGTAGATGAAGAATATGATAAATATAAAAGTAAAAAAACAAGGATAAATTTATAGAAAAATGATGAAAAGATGAAAGGATGAGGGTACCGATAAAAGTAAAGATGAAAATAGAGGAAGAAAGATTAAAATAAAGGTAATTAAAGAGAAAAGGATAGAAACAGAGACTCAATCTGTGGACCATTGCGGTATTTTAGAGATTTTTGGAATTCTCGGGACTTATTGATATAATAATCGATATTTTATTGGTTTTGTTATCGATATTTTTTATTATCTATTTTGTTATCGAAATTTTTATCGATATTGTTATTGATGTTGTTATCGATATTTTCGGAACTTATCGATATAATAAACGATATTTTCTATCTATATTTTAATCAATTTCGTTATCGATATTTTAATCGATTTCGTTATCGATTTTTTTTTCGATTCTACTATCAGTATTATTATCGATTTTGTTATCGATATTTTTATCGATTTTGCTATCGATGTTTTTATCGATTTTGGTTGGCCATATTCGTAGCTCCCTCTGGTAGAGCAATTTCTGATGTCATATGAAGGAGTGGTCTAAAGTATCTACGCGATTTCCAGCCCTTTTGCTTTGTATTTGTCGCTAGTCTAGATAGTTTCTGGTGATTACAGTCTATCTCTCACCATGGGTGTCTCACCCTCAGGTGTTGCTCTGTTTGTCATCTTCTCCATCGTCGCGGAAGCCCAATCATACATCCTTGTGCGGCAGTTTAAAATATTAGCAATCCACTGATATGCCGCAGGATTAACCTTTCACCAGTCCCTACACTCCCTTAATGCCTTCTTGAAGACATTGCTGAAAGCTTCCTAAATGGTGAAAAAAACTTCAGCTCTGGATCGTGTGTAGTATTTTGATTTCCTCTTTGTTAAGGCAAGTTGATTTGCTGATATTTGGTTTTTTAGAAATCCCTTTTTTTATGCACCAATCCAAAGGTCTCTCAAGTGTTTTCAGTAAGAAGGAGGTCAGGCTTACAGGGTAGGCTTATCGTTTCTGGGATCCAAACCCTTCTGGACCTTTAAAAGTGTTGAACGATTTCGAGGCCCATTCCAGTCTTCTTCCGTATAAATTTGCTATTGATAAAAAAGCGGAATCAATAACGAGTTGATTGAAAAAATTTACATACATATTTTTGTTTAACAAAGACACAAATTAATCATAAAAAACGCCAATTTAACTAAACTTAGCGCAAACACTAAACAAAGCAAAGCCTCACATTTGCGTATGAATCAGCTTAACTCACACAAAAAAAAAACCTCAAAAACAAACAATTTGTCATATAAAATAGTAATTTTATGCGATATCTGAAAGAAAACAGCTTCATTCTTCACAGTTATTGTTTTTCGCCAACAATGGGGCTTTACGCTAAAAGACAAATTAGTTCGCCCTCTAAGTTTGTGTTTTTTCTTGATTTGGATTTTTTTCTACACAAAAAATTTGTAGGTTCGTTAGAAAACTTAATTTGCATGCAAATTTAGCGGCTGTCCGTAGCATGCCAATACAATGGCTAAACCAATATGTAAATAACCTAACTAGTAGTTATACAAACAAAGTTCGAGCGTGTTTATACGGTTGACTGGTGGTTGCGCGCCGAAACCGCTGCTGCTTAAGTGCTGTTTTTCGTGCGAATAACTGGTTATATTTAGTATCTCACTTAATATTTTGTAATCAAAAATTTTGAAGACTAAAAAAAAATTGCGGATGTTCTAATGAGTAATTTTGTTTTTTTTGGCGAAACCTAGAAAAAAAGCGCCAGGTTAATGAACAAAAGCTTTGGCAACCAAAAACTAATCATTTTGAGAGATATTGATTGGCTCACACGCACACACGACACAATCGAATCTAAAATCCTTTTCATTTTATTTATTCCAGCTACTTCTACCTACTCTGTCTCACACGCAATTCCAGGAAACGATAGCTTCGAGAAGAATTTTAATTATTTTCGCATGCGGGTATTTTCAGTTTCATGTCTTTATCTGCAAAAGTGTGCGACAAGCGAGAGAAAAAGAGAAACAGGGGTTTTTCTATAAACGCAGGATAAATACCCTCGTTTAAGTTGCAATTAATTAAAATTGCCATTTAATCCTTTGACCGGTGACACCAGAATGCGACGGTAGGGTCAATCATGCCACAGCCAAATCAAGCTGCCGTGAGAACAAAAACACTCCACTACTACTAGGTATGGGGGTGGATGTTGAATGGGAGTGTATGGAAAATATATACATATGTACATACGTGTTCAAGCATGTTTCTTCACTTCACAAAAAAAAAAAATGTATACTCGTATTTGGTTGCTTACATATCAATTCAATGAGCGCGCCGCCACACATCACAACGCTGGCCATTAAATGGAAATTAATGTCGTCAGCATATTTAGTCATTGGACGACTGTCAGCCCTCCCTCCTATTCTCCATCGCCTCCTAGCCGCCATCCTATCCTCCTATCATTACTTCTTTTATCTTCTGCCCGCTCTTTATTTGCCTTACTTACTTAGCTGGCTGGCTATTGGATCGTTGTTGTTTGCCCATTTCGTTGGCGACAACTGCGGTTGGTTAGCTATTAGCGCTACGCGAAATTAATTGATTGCCATTAGCGATAAACATGAATTTCCTTTGCATTTGAAAGCAGCAGCAGCGATCGTCCACAATGACGTTGATGCGGAGGAAATGAGGTAGTGGTAAAATTAAGTAGCTGGGTTTGGCAGCCACACTTTCCGCTTGATGGTTGGGGTTGGGGTTGGGGTAATAAGGGTGTGAATAAGGCTTAAGTTGACATGAAGTTGGTGTGAAGAAACTTAATTAATTGCTGATATCTACATATGTATGCATGTACGGAAATTTACATATTACAAACACTTTTCATTATACTCAGTTATGATTTATGCGTGCTAATAATATTCATATCCATTGTACGCACTTACATAAGTATTTATGTACATACATATGTATGTATGTTCGTGCAATATCACACAAAATTCGAAAGTATTTATGAGAGTTTTGCGTGAATTTTGTCTTGTGTGGGAATTTATTTTCATCTTTATCTACTCGTGTATGTACATATACAGCCTTGTTCTGCATTTCGATTCCGATCAAATTTTTCGGTATCGAAATGAATTGGTGTTCTTGATTTCGATTCCGACAAAATTTTTTCGATTTGAAAAGTTTTCACTTTGCCTAGTCGGAATGAAAAGTAATTGGCTAATTAAACCCAAATATATATGCTGTTTGTCAGCCAATTATTTTCTTTTGAATTTTCATAATATTGAGAGATTTTATAAGTCGTTATTGCTTTAATATGTATTCAAATACTTTGATAAATCTCTATCTTAAAATTGCTCTTTAAAAATTACTTAGCCAAACAAAGCGAAATCGATCGTAATGAAACGGACCTGTTCTTGATTCCGCTCCAGCGCATGCGCAGTATTCTTCGAAAAGTTCCATATTGCCATGCTTCATAAATAATATTCGAACATAGATTTTTATGTTCTTGGCATTTATTCGTGCTTTAACATTCGTTCGAGAGTTAGCAAATATTTGGAAAACATTTCAGAAATACGTTGGTGCCTTTAAATTAATGCATTTTGTAAAAATAGTTTGTTTCAATGCAGTTTTTATACAGAATCTGCGAATGGTGGTAACCCCTAACAATAGAATCATCGTAATCAGCTGATTGTATTTGTAAACAAACTAAATACTTATTTCGAAGCAATAAGAAAGGAAGGAGCACAATGTAAGTAAGCAAGTTATTCATTTTATTAGTGTTAATCATTTATGTATTTATATTTTAGGGGAAAGAAACGAAACGCAAAGCAGGAAGAGATTATGCTCTCCTTTATGCAGCAAAATGAAGGAATTGCTAAAGGTTTTTCGAAAGGCGACAGGGTTCAGATTGAAGCGAAATGGGCAGAACTAACCAGCTCCCTCAATGCTGTCGGTCCGCCCTGCAAGGATTTGGGTGGGTGGAAGAAGGTATGTCTTACTTACGTAGATACATTTTCGTACTTTGTTTCACAGTGATTTAATTACAGTCTTGGGTGGATTGGAAGGCCACTATCAAGAAAAAGCTGGCAAGCAACCGCCGAGAAAACATGGCCACTGGTGGCGGCCCATATTCGCAGCAGGTTATTTCCCCCACTGAAGAAGCAGTTGCGGTGGTTTGCAACCTTTACAGGGCTGTAGAAGGTATTAGGGGCGCAAATACTTTTGGCCACGCTTCAGTCCAAAGCGTAGTTGTCGGCGAGGAGGCCACCGACCTTGCTGCTGAAAATGTTGGCAATGAAAGCAACACAAGCTTTATAGAAGTGATTGACGATACAATCGAAGCCACTGGGCCACAAAGCACATCAAGGCAGCGTCGACATTCAACTGACGCATTCGAAGTGGTTTGCATTGAGCAAAACAGTATACTAAACCGTATTGCCAAAGTATTGGACGAAGTGCTGGTGCAGAAGAAAAACGAGTTCAAAGTAATGGAGGAAAAAGAACAGGAGAGGAAAAGACACTATCAAAGAATGGAAGAAATAGAGCAGGAGAAATTGGAAACGCTAAAGAAGTTTCTATAATGCAAAGTTAAAGTTGTGAAAAATATCATATGTTGCTGTGAATCTGTGTTCATTAAATATAAGTGATGTGTATAAACGTGTGTAGATGTAGCAAATTTCCCAGCGAAAATTCAAAATAATTCCTAGTGGTAACTAATTATTGAAGGAATTACGATTACTTTTAACTATGCATTTCTGGTAACGCAAAATGGTATACAAGGCATTACCACCTATAATAAGATAATATTGAAGTAATATATTTCTGAAACTAAAGTTATTGCCGAATATTGCTGATGAGCTTATCATATGTAGGTGTTAATGCCGTGCATACCATTTTGCATTGCCAGAAATGCATAGTTAAAAGTAATCGTAATTCCTTCAATAATTAGTTACCACTAGGAATTATTTTGAATTTTCGCTGAGAAGTTTTGCTACATGTAGGTTTTCATATACATATATACAGTTGCGCTCACGTAAATAGCACACCTGTATTCACAATGTTTTGCGTAATAAATTTTGTTCGTTATTTATTTATAAAAATATAGAAGATTCTAAGTATAAAACTCTGTGCACAATTCAGGAAAATGAAACAAATCTCAAAGTTTTTCTACTTTAGAAACTTATTGGGTATGCAGTTTTGTAGCCCATTCAATTTTAGAATACTAATGTACAGGTTTGAAAATTCTGAAAAATAAATAATAAATAAATAACGAACAAAATTTATAACGCAAAACATTGTCAATATTGTAAGAAATAAAAGTGTGCTTTTTACGTGAGCGCCTATGTACATATACACACATATACAGTTACTCAAAAATTTTTTATTTGATTTTTACACGACATTGAAAATGTTTTTCATGGTAAATTTTTGTTTTTAAACATCTTATAAAAAATAGTTAATTTGATAACAAAACTATGAACTAAAATTAAACTTTTTGAAAAAAGAATTAACAAAACAATTTTCCAAGGAAAACATTTTCAATGTGGTAAAAAAAATTTATCAAAATACTTTCTTTACTACCTACCTGTATGTATTTCTAGAAATTTCTATCAAAAACGTCCAAATTTGTGTGTATTTTATTTTTTTATTTTTTTACTCTGTCCAAAGACTGAAACTTGAATTAATCTGATTTTTGTTAGAGACCTAACAATGTTTTAAATAAAATATCAAAACTTGTCAATACGATTAACAGCTATTATTTTACCGGCCAGCATTTGAAAATACCATTACTAACAAATATGGGAAACATTGCGAGTATTTAAAAAAAATTTTCTTTGTTAAATTTTGTCAGCAAGGGTAACTCAACAATTTACATTTGAAACTTGCACATTGTTATATTGAAATTTAATGGGGTACAAAACTACTCAAGTAGCTAAAAATTACCTTTGATTATTTATAATTTTTTTGTCTTCCATATAAAGATAGATTTTGTTCATGCGTTATATGGAAGAAAATGTGCTACAGTCTCTACAAAAAAAAATCTTAAAAATCAAAGGTAATTTTTAGCTACTTGAAACTTGCACTTCGTTGCACTAAAATTGAATGAGCTAGTTACAAAACTGCCTACGCGAAATTTAGATCAATATATTGAATAAAAAGTTTGAAGTTTTGATAAAATTACCTTAAAGTTTGATTAATGTTTGTTAATTTTGTACAAAGTTTGCAAGATTGATTTATATGGTTTTTGTTATAGAATGAGGTGTATTTTAAATAAAAGTTAACGAAGAAGATTTATGATGCAAAATATTGTGAATATTGTGGTAAAACTAAATTACGAAAACTTCTGTGAGCGACTATGAATTTAAATATTTCAAAAATTAGATTTGTAAACCGCGGGCCACTTCATCCCTTAATTCCACTCCATCTACAGCCGGCTGATAATCATTGTCGCTCTCGTCTTCAGAATTTCTACTTGCCATTTCCTGATCATGGCCATCTTCTTCATTCATCTGTATGTTACGCCTGCGGCAAATGTTGTGTAGCGCACAGCAAACGTTAATTAGCTGAGTAACAAACTTTGGTTCGTATTGAAGAGTTCCTTGTAAACATCGGAATCGGCTTTTTAATAAACCGATTGTACGCTCAATTATGTTGCGAGCAGAGGCATGTCTCTTGTTAAAAGCATGTTCTATTGATCCATGCTGTGGGTTCCTATATGGCGTCATTACGAAGGTTTCCAAGGCATAGCCGGAATCTGCCAAAATCCAAGTATTTTGAGCGCGATTGTTGCTATAAAATTGCCTTGCATAACTCTGATTCCAAATAAATGAATCATGACATGAACCCGGGTGGCTCGCATCTACTGCCATTATTTCCATATTGTAATTACAAATCTGTTAATATTATAAATATGTACGTGTTTTTATTACAAAGAAAATTGTTTATTATTTAACAGCTTACCACCATTGCATTTATGCTAAAATATCCCTTCCTATTAAAAAACAGAGACTCGTCATCTCTTGGTTTTGACTTTTTTATGTGTGTTCCATCCACACACCCAATGACACCGGGAATATTGAATTCCCTATAAAAATGTCCTTTTGATGAGTTCATATCCGCGGGCGACATCTTCAGCTGAATGAATTCTTCACAAAGGCAGCTCTCCAGCTCCTGTACAACAAAGTGCAATACCTTGGAAAAGGTGCTTCTGCCTATGTTGATATCTTGGTCTTTAGAAATCCCCAACTGATAGGAGCCAGTTGCTAAAAACCGAAGTGTGGCTGCCAGTTGCGTAGTCGGTGTAATAAAGCGATGCCTTTCCGCTAACCTATTTCCTATTTTATCTAATAGCATTTTGAAAACTTCTTTGTTTACGCGATAAGACTCTATAAACCTAAAAAGTATGTACATATCAAGTTAGACAAAGAAAATTGCATTGAAGGGTAAACTTGCTTGGAATCCAACTTTTGAAATATGTCCACATGCATCCTTAGCTGACGATTTTTTTGTTTTAAGCGTTTAATAACACGCCTTCTTGCCTCGGCACACCCAAAAATCATTGGCGCTGGCATTTTATCAATTTTATTTAGATTTAAATTAATTTTACACAAATAACTGACAACAGCTGTTCCATTTTATTACCGAATCGAAATGAAAACGATTCGAAAACGATTTCGAACTTGTTCGATCTCACTCGGAATTGAGAACACCACCACAAAAGATAGTCGGAATGTGTATCGTTTTACTTTTCAAAATGAGTCGAAATGCAGAACAGGGCTGATAATCTTTTTGTTATTTAAATCAATTAAGAGAAAGTATAAAAATATATTAGCAGCGATAGCGTCGAGGGCTTAAATGCAAGGCTTTTCACTTTGATAGAAGGAAAATAGATTTGAGTTAGGAGTCTAACTACTTTAACCTAATTTAGCGCCACACCTGATATTCTTTATAGAGTTTCTAGTTACATTCAAATTATTATGACATAATTTTTGACTTTCTTCAGCTCTGAAATGTAGTTAAACCTTTAGTGGAAATAGGCTATTATTCTGACTATGGCGAGCTCAATAATATTTACAGCGCTTTTCTGACAAAATTAATAAATCAAGTTTCTCATAAAATAAATGATTGTTAAAAAATGTGTTTCTTGTAGCAATAATTAAATCCTTAAATAAAAAGAAAATTAAATAAAAAATAATAATTAATTAAAATTAAATAAAAGAAAGATTAAATACAAGCAAGAATAATAAAATAAGTTCCTTAAAATTAAATGAAATAAAAAAAATAGTATATTCTAACTTAAAAATTTAAAAAATAAAAATAAAAAGAAAGAAAAAGAAAAAAGGAAAAATTAAATAACTTCCTAAAAATTATGTAAATGGGAATACAAAAAAATTTTCTTTCTAAAACGTTCAAATCTAAAAATTAAATGAAAATTTAATAAATGAAAAAAATAAATAAAATACCAGAAAAAATTAAAGTTTCTAAATATTGCACAAAATTCAAAAAAATCTAAAAATTTAATGTAAAATGGAAAAAATTATGAAAATAAAAAAATAAAATAAGTTACTAAAAATTGTATAAAATAAATCTTAAAATTAAACTAAAAAAGAACAAATAATAAATTAACAAAAGAAATTTCCGTTATTTTTTGTAAGACTTTCGTGCCTGAATAGAAAAAAATAATAATTAAAATAACAGAAAAAATTTAAAGTTTCTAAAAACTGCATAAAATTTAAAAAAATAAAAGTTTATTTTAAAAAGGATAAATTATGAAAATAAGAAAATAAAATAAGTATTTAAACATTTTATAAAATAAATCTAAAAATTAAACTAAAAAAAAATAATAAGACTTTCGTGCCTGAATAAACAAAATCATACAAAAGTCTTTCAACTACAAGGTGGCGCAAAATTAGCCATCCAATTTTGTCTTTGAATAACTAAATAAAAAAAATATTTTGAGTGATGGAAATCTTTATTTGTACCTTTAACAATTTTTTCTGTTGAGTGGAAAAGATGATATCCGTCAAGTGGCTGCCGCCAGTGTTGATATTTCAAGTAAGTATGAAATAATACGAAAATTTTTGATTGGATGAAAAGAGTAGGCACACCCTTGTTACTCACACTCGCTTCAATAATGACGTGTTGTTTTTTCTTAATATCTACGTTCTTTAATAACATGAGTTTAAATTAGGCACGACCAAAATCTATCGCCCGGTACAAACTGTTTCGAGCTTTATTCAAATTTTATACAAACGCACAAAGAGTAAAAGCTCTCTGATGGTTATTGCTCTAAATCAGTAATTATCAGAAAGAATTCTACGGAAAGCTTAAACAACTGTGTGACTTAAAGCTGCTTAATGAATGTTGTAGTCCTAAAACAATGCTTTGATTTTGATTCAACCTTAAAGCTAAGTACCAGATTATCACAAACGTGGTTCAGTTGGCGCAAGCCATTATTTCTTGACTGAATTGTGGCAGGAAAATGTTCTAGCAAAATTTATTTTGGGATCGTTATTTTTTTTTTTTTGGCAATCAGGCTTTGATTACAATCTTTTCACACAGAAAAAAACTAAGAGCAATTCTGTTAGATAGCAAAAATAGTAACTAGAAAGCCGAAACGACAACAACAATAAATAAATTTCAAACACTCGCAAAACCGCAACAACAGCACTAACAGAATAAATGAATGAATGATGGGCACCAAGCAACCGGCAACAAAACGTAACCAGCTCAACGGCAACCACCAGAGCAATCTGCAACATGCAAACTTGCACAAATTATGATGCAGTGAGGCAACAAATGTCTTGCCATATACCTCAAGTACTATATGTACATATGTATGTAGTTATATGCACTGCTGTTTGAGAGCATTTCAGTTGTTATCACCTGCGCCTGACATGACATGTTTCTTGGAAATAGAACTCTGCACTGCTGTTGCTTGTCGTTGACGATGGCGATGGCGATGGCGATGACGAAAATTGCAAACAACATTGTTGTAGGCGTTTAGGTGATGCCAGCCACAATGTTGACAAGGAAACAAATCTTTATTTTTTTTTGTTGCACTACTGAAGTGTATGCAGCAGCCACATGCAACGTGAACAAATGGCCACACTGTGCTAAGGATTCTATTTAGATGGCCAACTATTTATGCATGTAAGCACATTTG
>NW_016158740.1:0-6306 GCF_001687245.7 Rhagoletis zephyria
AAATGTAAATAGAATTTTATATGTGCTTGTACCAAACTTTGGACTACTTGCGATCACCTGCAGTCTAGTTCGTGGTGTGCTCTAAGTCTATTTCAATATCCTACAGGGTGTTTATCAGTACAAATCGCGTGCTGTGGTGTTGATGGAAATTCAACATTTGAAAGCACATTTATATGTCTGGCTGTAGCTGAGTGCGCAAAGATACCTACTTGCCAGAATTTGTTGATATCCAGAGAGGGTCAGGGTTCGAATTCCACTGCAGGTAAAATGCAAATTAAATATATTTTTTTTGTTTCTTAGCTTGATTATTCGCTTAACGGATGCTTTTTCAGACCGAACGCGGTCATTTTAATATTCGCGTAATTGAATTGAATATTTACCAATATACAGTACTTTCGTTGACGTTTATAGCAAGATAAATTACGTTTCTATTTGATT
The DNA here is from genome assembly GCF_001687245.7 of Rhagoletis zephyria. NCBI lineage: Eukaryota > Metazoa > Arthropoda > Insecta > Diptera > Tephritidae > Rhagoletis > Rhagoletis zephyria. The sequence continues at coordinate 439 of NW_016158740.1, forward strand.
TTAATATTTAACCCCCCCCCCCAGTGTATGCATTACATGACATTTGATACGATGACCGGTGGCGTTTAGCGTAATAATGAAATTATCGAAACAGAACATACGGTGATTTGATAATAACTAACGTATATATATTATAACGTATCTCAAAGTAAATAAACTGTGTACAATATATGCGTAATATAAATAAGAGTGAGCATATGAAATGTTTCCTTATAGTATGTACGTTATATATGTACTCTACAATATCATGAAATAAAAAGTAATTTTTAGCACCTGGCTACGCTATGTAATGATGGAAACAGCTGCTTTCTTTTACTGAAGCGAATTAAACTAGACAAGAAGTGTTTGTGCACTTTTTCAAACCGCATTCATGTTTTCACAACGCTTTGAAAAGTCGGTTCGAGTGAATGCGATAAATTTCTCGAATGCGCATTAAAACTCTATTTATAAATGTGGTTTCAAATAAAACGCATGCGTTGAAATTGTTTTCAAGCAACGTATAAGCGGGGTACTAGATTGATGAAAATGTATACATGTATGATCAGAACATCGAGTTGTGCCGATTTAGCCATGTCCGTCTGTGTATCTGTCCGTCTGTTGGTATGCAATCTAGTCTCTTCATTTTCGAGATATCCGACTGAAATTTGGTAAGTCAGTGTAGTTTTATAATTATTAATCATTTGTCGGAACCAAAAAATCGGACCACAATAACATATAACTCCCATACAACTGATTGTTCAGATATGAGATTTTTCGGTATAACTTCTCCATTTATAGAACTAGAAACATCAAATTTCGCATTACTTTCACCCATTATCAACAGAATACTTACAGTGAAAATTACAGAGATTGGGTCTCTATAACCTATAGCCTCCATACAACTCATTGTTCAGATATGGGGTTTTACTTTAAAACTCCTTTATTTGAATAGATAAAACCGAGAAATTTTGTGAGCTATTCTCTAAATATTCACACAAACTCTACTGAGAAAAACGTCAAGATCGGTGTCGTATAACTTTATGTACATAAATAAATGTGTTGAGAATGAGTCAAGAAATGCCCATATTTTTCACCTAGTACACTGATTTGAAATCTGACATTTTTGTACAAACCTCTGGAGCTTGCACTTTAATTTGGTATTTTGCTCAATTCTGCATCTGCTACAGAGCAACCTAACTAAGTCGTAAGACTGAGCAATTATATATAGTTATGTAGATGATTACCGTTAAGTCGAGATTTGGTTATTGTGGAGCACAGCCAAGTTATTACGCCTCTTAGGGCCGTTTTCGAATGTGAGCGGTAAAGTTGCCTTGACTAAGAAGACAGGTAAATTTTTCCTCACTTTAAAGTGCGTTATAAGTATTTTTGTTTGCTTATCTACTGGTAAAAATAAATTTGTTATTCCGAAATTACGGCAACGCGAAATTGAAACTTCACTACAATCGTCATAACATTTCAAAGGTTCGCCCCGAAAGCCAATAAAGAGCAAGAGCAACTGTTAGTAAAAACCAAAACCTTGGTTGAAATATCTAATATATCGGACTCATGAATCAAAACCAAACCAAAATTTAATGTTGGGTAAAAATTTTTAAAAGCTACATCGGGTGAGCAACAATTTATAGATTCGAGATATTAATGCGCTAATGAGAAAACGAAACCTCGTATATCGAGACGATAAAGTGGCCGGTAATCTAAGCGTTAGATGAGAAAACAGCCTTTAGTGTGTTAAACGACTTTTAATTGTGCAAGTTTTACACGCAGAGCTAAGTGCAATTGTAAGGCACATTTTACTACCGGGTAAAGAATTTTGCTTTCAGCTGCCTTTTCTTAGTATTGTATACCTAATAGTGTCCGACTGAAGGTTCGGCATGGCTTCGGTATTCGGCTGATTGTTTATCTACGCTTTAAGCTTGGGCCTTCGGCCGAAAAGGCTGAACAATGAGGCAATTCACAAGGTGTTGTATTTGTCATGAATTTACATTATTTTGCGACAGTTGTTAAAATTTTGTGGTTGTTTCGGAACTCTATAATTGTTTCAAAATTGTTACAGAAATGTCGTAGAATACTGGGCCATTTTCATAGAAGTGCATCTGCCAGCAGATATTTGAAATCCTATCAGGAATTATTACAGATAATCTAACTAGATGGAATAGTTCCTTTACCATAATGGAAAGACTCTTAGAGCAAAAACTAGCGGTTAATAGTTTGTTGTTAAGAGTTGTTGTATAACTACACTGGGCATATATAATTTAAGTTTGACCTATTTTGAAACTTTTTTTATCTCTACATTTGTTCTGATGAATCATGTATATCTGTTAAGGCATTCAATCCCGGACCATTTTGTGAATCTAGGGATTTCGGGACCTTAAATAGGTAATCCCGGGCTCCCGGGATATTTCGGGACATTATTACCATTAATTAAATTATGCTAACAAACTAGTTTTGTGGTCTTGTGTTTTTAAGCAAAGAAATATAAATGTGATATAATGTGGAATGATTTTCCGTCATCCCTTGTCAAATTTGGTTTGGAGACAAACCGGTTTCGGCGTTGTGCCATCTTCAGTGCCATTTTTCGAACGAACGAAATTTGACAAGGGATGACGGAAAATCGTTCCACATTACATCACACTCTTACCCTGTCGGAAACAGCAACAACGAAAATGAAAATATATGTAATTATTTCATATCAGTTTAAAAAGCTAATGACAACCAAAAGCTATGGAATTGAAATTAATTCATATTACAGTCGCAGTCATTTTTACGAAAAGTAAAAAATAAGAGTGCAATGGGGTATAGTCGTGTCGCTGAGTATGCAGTTACAGTTGCATGGCTATACTCAATCCCGACTCTTGCGTCCTCGTTCGCGTACTCTGGGCAACCTGAGCAACCCATGTGCAAGATGCGGTAACCAATCCGAGTGGAGCCTTGGGTCACGGCAGAAAGAGAAGGAGCTTCGGTGGGGCCACTCCAACTTATTCGGTTTAAGGGCTCACTGAAGTCTGCAGCGTCTGCTCACCAGTAGGTGCGGCTGCTGGCGGGTGTCTGTTTAAAGTAAGCGGCTCGCTATATAAACGTGTATTTGGTTGCGAAACCACCCCGTCCCAGCAATGGATTGTGCGCTGGCTAGGCTCGGGAATGGCCAATAGCGATGCACCTCGAAGGAAGTGACCCGGAGTAAGCGCTGTCATATCAGCTGGGTCTTGGGAAAGTGCGGACAGAGGCCTCGATTTGAGGACTGTTTCAATTCGCACCAGAAGCGTCGTGAATTCTTCGAAAGTAAACATGTGAGTTGCAGCGGTTTTCTTTAAATGGATTTTAAAGCTTTTCACTGCAGATTCCCAAAAGCCGCCCATGCACAGTGGTACCGCTCTCGAAGGAAGGCGGTCATAGAGGTTTTGTGAGCGATGACTCCGCGGTTTTTTGTCTCGTTGTTTTGGAAAAAATATCTTTGATGAAAAAGTGCACAGAAATGTGATTATTTAAATTTTTTATTTATGTAAAGTCAAATTACTACTAGATCATACAAACAATGCATACAAAAGTAACATAGTTTTAAGTGCATAATAAATCTAATACCTCTTTTGATAGCTCAGACTTGGATTTTCGCGGTAATTTTCGAAGGCTAGATATGTAAGCATCAGAATTAAGAAGTAATCTGTGCAAAAGGTCAGTATTGGTGAAAATACGAGAACTTCTTCTAGTGTTGAAACGTCGAAATTGCCTCACTAGCTTATTGTATGATTCGGCAGCTTCTTCGGAGAGCTCACCAATTGGCAAAATTGCGAAATCAATCACCTCGGACCCATGGATTAAAACCTTATGAACAGACGGTGGTAAATTTTACCACGGATATGCCCCAACTAGGTTTTTCGCAACTTCAAATGCATACATTTAAAATTTTTTAGTATCTATTTTATAACCCGACGAGAGGCACTGCAGGATGTGGTAACACTTGTCAATAAGAACCTTATCTATTCCAGTAACTTCCGCTGAAATAGCAGAGTTTCGGAAAAATTTTCGAGCGGTAGTGCCGTCGTGGGATGTGCCGCTGGCACCGCTTCGGGGCTTGTCCACAACCAAACCTAAACGATCCCTAAACTGCTGCTGCACGGTTTTCTTTCTTTGCGCTACAAGAGCCTTATCTTCGTCTGAGCGACATTGCCATTTTTTTAAATTAATTTTATAAAAAACGTGGATAATATATTAAAAAAAAAAAAATGAATCCACGAATGAAGTGGCGACAAGCCAAACTCATATTTAGAGATGTCTGCTGGTTTTCTTATAGATTGTTCAATGTCGTTCATCTCATTTTGTGTTGCTCCACAAATGTAACATCTATTGGTAGATAACTCGCTAAGAGCAGAACAAATTTTGCTGTCAACCATTGATAGACGCAAAGAATGCTCCACAACTACTTCGCGATTATGGAAAAGTAACGAAGTCGGTTGTAACTTATTAATTTTATCTTTAAAATAAGCTTCTTCTTGCACGGAAAGTTCTTTTGTTTCTTTGGCAAATTTGAACCGAATTGGTCTACAAAACCTAGTAGAGGATGGCCGGGGATTCTTCCAAACAGTAATAGCTGAATCTGACATGCTAGATTTATAAATTAATTTAAGGGGAACATAAGATGTTACAAATAAGCTGCTGTCTTAAATTTTTTTATCCGAAAATTTTTGTTTATATTCCATTTGCCGGTACTGCCATCAAAACCCCACTTACCAATTAGAACAAAATCATTATTTGCATCAACAACACCATCTTTCACGGTCTTTTGGGATTCAAAAATTCGAGAAGTAGTGTGGTCTAGCAAAGACTGTAAATTAATTTCGGCAGAGCGTTCTGTAACACATTCCTCCTATAATAACATCGTTTCTCCGCTTCTAGCACTTTCTGATATGAGGGCAAAACGTTTGCAAATTTAGAGTGTATTAAGTCTTTTACAAGCAAGTACTGGTGTTTTGTCAATTTCGTCAGCGCTGAATTGTACAGAAGAGGTGCTTGATTGGGCGGAATCATTAATTATCGCAGTGACGGCAGAAGTATCGACCTTTGATAGCTGAGCTAATCTGCGGCACTTAAATCTCTTACTGCAGTCAGCAAATGGTTATCTATGCAATTGCTTGCTCGTGGAGGGCAAATCTTCATTACCAGTCTTTGCAAATGTAAAAAGAGTGCAATTTTAATTTTCATTTAAGCAGTCGCGGTATTTGGTGACTAGTCTGGATCTTGATCTGTTAACTTGCGTCCAATATTTCAAAAACCTTCGGTAAAGGTAGAAAATGCAATTTTTCAAACTGTCGGTATTTACATTTTCGCCTGATGGCATGGCTTGTGTCAGGGCTTCAAAGACTTTCCGTTTCCTTTCTTCTTGGTTTTTGACGCATTGATAGGAGAGCCATTTGTCCAATATAAACATTCGAGAAAAAGAACACTTATAACTCGATCCTAAAATAAATTAAAAAAAATGGTCAATAGTGCCAATTAGAAGTGAAACCTTGAAAACCTTTTTGAAACTGAGGGTTGTCGTATAATCTTTATGCATTACCCAGAGGCAGCTAAACGCAGTTAGAAGGTTTTGATATTGAAACTAGAGATCTATGCAAACATTTTGGTACTAGTATCATGCGTGCAATTTGGTGCAAAAGTTATTAAAAGACACTTCGAAGAAAAAAATCAAATACTTGGAATATTCTACATACCTTCCGCTTTCAGCTACATATCAAATAAATAATATAAAAAAAACTTTTTAATATACAACGCTTTTATAAATGGACTAAAAAGTAGAAAATAATACTTCTCAGTCCCATAGAATTTGTTTTGATAACTTTTGATTTTGAAATTTTAGCAAAAGTCATTATAAACAAT
>NW_016158740.1:7856-16502 GCF_001687245.7 Rhagoletis zephyria
AGCTCGAGATGCACTGCCTTTGTGGAAAAACAGACAAAAACTGCAACGTATCCCTTGATAAGGGTGGAGATCTTAGCACCGATGCTTTAATTTGGAATGGCCCAGCAAAATCTACTCCTGTTGTGGAAAATGGGAGTGAGAAACTGCAGCGCTCAGGGGGGAGAACGGCCATTATTTGGATGCGTCTTTGTTGCTCGTAAAGCGTGCACACTTTGCATTGAAAAATGCATTTCTTAATTAGAGGTTTTAGCTTTGGTACGTAGTACTCTTGCCTTACCATTTGGAGCATTGATCGTGTTTCTGCGTGAAGAAGCAGCGAGTGTAAAAACTCCAAATATAGCTGGCAGATCCTCGATTCGGTAGGGAGAATTATTGGGTGCCTTTCATTATAGCACAATGTGGAATGTGCTAATCGGCCATTACCCCGTAGAAGTCCGTCTTTGTTCAACGAAGGATTGAGAACAAGAAGAGGACTTTTTTGTTAAGTGTCTTTTTATCTTGCAAAGCGCTTTTTTCGCTCGGAAAATGACGTGATTGCGCTGCGTTGATAAAACTAATTTTTGCATATTGAAATTCGTTATGTGCCAGATGTGGATAGGTGATTGTAGCTAACCCCTTTGATTTGTTGCAGGCATTGCTCACGAAGCGGAACATGTACGCAGTCACGCGGAGTACTCGAGAGGAAGAAGAAAAGCGATCAAGAAGATCGACCTCTTCTTCGAGCGCGTGATATACCTCCACCTTGCACTTTTCTGGTGGGGATGCACTGCATGGCTTTGACCTTAGCTATGCATCCATGTGGCAAGAGAGCCATTTTTGTCCGTGCCACCAGAGTGGGGAATTTGCCAAGTCCTGCAGTTTGCAACCACGGGTGCCGAGGTCGGCTGGATTTTCTTGGCTTGCAACATGGTGCCATGTGCCGCTTGGAAGATATTCCCGCATTTGGGAGGTACGGTTGGATACATACGTCTTCCATGTACATGGTAGCTTTTCAAGTCAAGTTAGCACAATCTCTGAATCTGACCATAACAGTGTGTTGCACGATTCCAATTTGAGGTATTTTCGAACAGTTGCGACCAGTTTTGCGAGTAAGACTGCACCACACAGCTCCAGGCGTGGCAAGCTTACCGTCTTCAATGGTGCGACTTTGCTTTTTGCAACCAAGAGAGTGGAATATCTTTGGTTGCTACTATCTACGCGGATGTAAATCGCAGCGCAATATGCTTTTTCCGAGGCATCCGTGGATTTGGGTATCTTGCCCCGGAGTGAAATTAACGCATCGAGGGATTTCGATGTAGCAGACGGCTGGCAGATTTTCTGCGAACTGATGCCATTTTGCTAAGGCTATGGGTTTGGCACATTTGTCCTAATCAACGCCATCCAGCCAAAGTTCTTGAAGCAGAATCTTTGCTTGAATCATCACTGGCGACAGCCATCCTGCCGGGTCAAAAAGTTTTACGACAGATGATAAGATTTGTAGCTTTGTGACGGCATTAGTGGTCGATGCAGGCAGAATGGTGTAGGAAAACTTTTCGGTGAGTGCGTTCGATTGTATACCAAGAGTTTTGATTGTGAAAGCGCTCTCAAATTTCAAAAAGTTGGAGTCGAGAAGATCCTCCTTTGGAAATTTTTCTAAAATGGTCGGATGATTGGCCGTTAGTTCCTTAAGTATGAAACCAGCTGACTTAAGCGCTTTGATCACTTGAAAAAGTGATTCAGTGGCGTTGTCAACATCATGACTTCCGGATAGGATGCCATCCACATTCGCTTCGGTTCTAAGTATTGTGGCAGCCAAGGGAAATGTCGCTCTCGTGTCATCTGCTAACTGATGCAGGGTACGGATAGCGAGGTATGGTGCACGATTAACGCCGAACGTTATGGGTTCTAAGATTATAATCGGTGACAGGAGAGTCAGTCGACGTGCGAAACAAGATTCGCTGAAAATCTTTATCGTCCTCGTGGATGAGTATTTGTCGATACATTTTTTCAATGTCGCCATTGAACACGAATCTATGCATTTGCCATTGCAGAATGAGCAGCATGATATCTGTCTGGAGTGTCGGACCAGTGTGCAACACGTCATTCGGGGATTTTCCTGAAACAGATGTGTTTGAGGCGTTGCATGCTACGCGAACTTTGGTGGTCACCTTATCCGGATTGACGGCCGAGATATTCGAGGTCGAGATATTCTTGCAACCCATGATTACACATTGTGCCTAAGTCTCCTTTTTTCTGAAGCGATCACTCCATACTGAAAAACTGCTGGAGTGCAGCTGACCGAGAGTGGCCTAGTGGCAGCTTTTTTGGAAATTCTTCCTTGAATGGAAGTCGCACAATGTATCGACCGTTTGGGGCACGAGTCGTTGTTGTTGCATATATATGCTCCCATGCCTGACCTTCAGGTGAAATTTGTGGAGGTTGTGGAATCTCCTCTTCCCAAAACTTTCGAAGCTGAGAGCTGAGAGTTGCATTCGAGCACTCTCCTACTTGTATCGAGAACGCCACCACAGGTTTGGTTATTGGACCACTGAGAATCCAGCCAAATATTGTTTTTTGAGCAAGTATAATATCGCAAATCTTTTGTATACCTTCCAGCAGGATTTGTGGAAGTATATCGCTGCCGATTACCATATCAGTTTGAGCTGGTATGTGACAGCTTGGGTCAGCAAGTTCAAGGATCTTGAACCGCTACCAGTTTTCACGACTAATGGTGATTGTAGGCATGTGCCTCGCGAGCTGAGGTAACACGATAGCCTGTGTGTTTATCCGTTGCATGGTTTTGGGTGCAGCCAATTTGAGCCTACAAAGCTTTGAGGAGCTTTGTACTACGTGTCCACCGGGACCCGGCCGGAAATTTCGAACTTGGAATGTTCGAATGATAGTTTCCACCATTTCTGAACTTTCGAGGAAATGAAAGTTCTCTGTGAGCCTTGATCAATCAAGGTTCTAAGTTGAAACAATTCCCCTTCGTGTTCAACCGCGACCATGGCAGTTGGAGAATTTTGTCGGTGTGCAATGATTGTATTTGTGCTTGTTTGGAACAGCACGGTTGCTCGCTGGAATTGGAGCTTGACTGCGCTTGTCGAGCGGGAGGTGTCGACTGGGCAGTGGTGTGCTGTGCGGCGATTTCATTCGCTCGCGCACTGGAGTGTCGAGATTGTGGTTTGGGATTCATGTGCAGCGAGTGATGCCGTTGTTGGCAATGTGTACATGACCACTTGCTCGGACACTCATTAGTGCTATGGGTATTAGCAAGGCAGTTTTTGCGCAGCTTGGTTTGCCTTGCAGTAAGAGCAAGTTGTTTCCCTCTAAGGTTCTGCCAAGAAAGTTTGAATCCTGTGGAAAGACCTGTTTTGCGCAGCATTTTGATGAGCGATGGGTTTTTGTTTATTTTAGCTTGGATGAAACCGGTTAAGTCTTTCGACTACTTCGTATCTTGAATTAAGAAAATCGTCCATTTGTGACCATGAGTGTAAATCTCTTCGAGAACTAGAGATTGTTCCCAAAGTGACAGTGTAGATTCGGGCAATTCGGATGAGCATATGTACACCAATATGGGATCCAATCTGTCTGTCTGGACGTATTGGGAATTAAGAACTGACAGACGGTTGTTAATTGATGTTTGCAGCCTTTGAAGTTGCTCGCTATTCTCGGATCGAATAGTCGGCATAGTAATCAAAATTTTAATTTGGTTGTCAACCAGGATACGTTTATTTTCATATCGTGACCGTAAAGCTTCCCAGGCCAGCTCGAAGTTGTCATCGCTGAGCGGTTATTGCTTGACGATGGAGCCAGCTTTTCTTTGGGTTTTGTATCGGAGGTGATACAATTTTTTAGCACGGGAGAGCTTCGGGTGGTTGATGTACACCGCTGTGAACATGTCACGAAAAGCGGGCCATTCTTCGTAACCGCCGTAAAATCTCTCCGTGTCACAAGGTGGGACTTGTAGAAAAACGTTTGCCTCTGTCGAGGTGTGTTCCACGCGGAGTGGTGGATTTGGTGCGGCGATTGCTCTAATCAACGACAGTTGATCGGCAATTTTAGCTTTGGTCACCTCATATAATTCAAGGCAAGTGAAGTACTTGCCTTCTACCGAATTCTTAAAGTTTTCGGGTAGGCTGTCATCTGGCTTTGAAAAAACCAAATCATAGGCGGACTGAGGCCGTGCCCAACAATCATCTAGTGATTTGTCTTTTATCATAATATATGATTCAGTGTGGTCTTGGATTGGTGCATCACTGAATTTCGCACAGTATCTCATGATACTGTCACTTTCCGCTCTAAACTTTTGAGCGGATGGGTCAAACGTTTTAGATTTCGGGCGCGTTGAGGGGTCCCTCTTACCGCCGGTAGCTTCTTGTGAAGCAGGCATTTTGAATATGGAATATGGATTTGAAAAAAATTTTTTTAAAAGAGAAATAAAATCACAAACACTTTTCACTGTTATATACGTGGTGAAATATACGTATGTATAAATATTTAATGTGATATAAATAATTATGTAAATACTGAAAAAGTATTGGTTATTAAATACTATCTAGACAAATGCAATTCGGGAGCTTTCCCTACTGGGTTGCGTGTATCTGATATCTTGTACTCACTTATCGCGTTGTAGATAATATTCGTGTGACAATATTCTTTGTTAGCACGTATGTACAAATGTGCAGAATATGTGGAATGTAAAAATGTACGTACATACGTATGTAGATATGTATGTACAAATATTTACGTATGAAGCCGAGTATATGGCTAAGCTATGCTTTGTCACAGCAGCGGTGAGTTAAGAAGTATGAAAAAACAGAAAGTTTGTTTTGATTACAGTGCGTATGTATGTATGTGTGCGGGAANTACTCACTTATCGCGTTGTAGATAATATTCGTGTGACAATATTCTTTGTTAGCACGTATGTACAAATGTGCAGAATATGTGGAATGTAAAAATGTACGTACATACGTATGTAGATATGTATGTACAAATATTTACGTATGAAGCCGAGTATATGGCTAAGCTATGCTTTGTCACAGCAGCGGTGAGTTAAGAAGTATGAAAAAACAGAAAGTTTGTTTTGATTACAGTGCGTATGTATGTATGTGTGCGGGAATTAACACGTGGATATGATAATACGTAAAGAGCGGCTCACAGCTGAGGTGAGTTCTTGGTACCGAACCACGGTGGAGAGAATACAGAGGTGGCGCCGATGACGATACCGCTACTCGGCTCTCAGTGATTTTGACAGCATCAGCTGTTTTGGTGACGTCATAGTAGAGAAGACAGCAGTAGTGATGTGCTGAGTCAATACTTTTAAGTACCCAAAACTCTCGATACTCGGTACCGAAACATTNAGAAATGCATATAATGGTGAGGGTTTAATGTAAGTAATCGGTATCGGATAACGAAAAGGAAGTATAGGGTACCGAAATCTTTTTTAAGTATTGGGTACCGAGTATTGGGGACAATTCAGCACATCACTAGTCGCCCTCATTCTCGCCGCTCTCAGTTGTCAACTCTACGATGACGTCACGCTAAAATTACTCTCACAAATTCTGCTGCAATCGGCGCAATCTTGTATTCTGTCATTCTTGGTACCGAACGTATTTAAGTCGGAGAGCGGGCTTTGACTTACGTTCCCTTAGCGTGGTGAGTGCCGCAGAGAAAAGCGAGGTGGAAAGATATGAAATACGTTAGAGTGCGTTTGGTATATGTGGACTGTATTGTCCGATGAACAACAGCNGTCATTCTTGGTACCGAACGTATTTAAGTCGGAGAGCGGGCTTTGACTTACGTTCCCTTAGCGTGGTGAGTGCCGCAGAGAAAAGCGAGGTGGAAAGATATGAAATACGTTAGAGTGCGTTTGGTATATGTGGACTGTATTGTCCGATGAACAACAGCGACTCTCTTAGCTATTAATCAGAAAATGCAACTGGTAAAAAATGCTTATATGTGCTACCGTATGTACATATGGTTTATGTGGAAAAAATTAACTTATGTTTTCGGCACTTTGTTTAGCCAAGTTCAACTAACTATGCGACCAACGGCAAAAATTGGTAAGCAGAGGAAAGTATGTGATTTTAATGTGCTAATATTTTGTTCTTGCACAGTGGGACACAGTAGGCATATAAACCGCAACGGAATTTTATTTGGATTATGTATAAAATTTTGCATATATCTTATATATATAAGATAGGCGGTATGTGGAGGTAAACGTTTACAGGACTACGATTTGAGGGTATGCACCTGGAATGTCCGGACCCTTACTGGGGAATGTGCCCCTGCCCGGCTGGTTGATGCCCTCGTTAGGACAAAAGCTGACATAACCGCCATCCAAGAAATGCATTGGGCGGGGCAAGCCAAGCAATGTCTGTGGCCTGGCGACGTCTACTACAGCTGCCATATAAAGGAGCGCAAATTCGGAGTTGGATTTGTGGTGGGAGAGAGACTCCGTCGCCGAGTACTGTCGTTCACCCCGGTGGACGAGCGTCTAGCCACAATCCGCATCAAAGCGAGATTCTTCAACATCTCGCGCATCTGCGCCCATGCTCCGACGGAAGGGAAGGATGAGGCATCCAAGGATCTCTTCTATGAACGCTTGGAGCTGCCCCCATCATGATATGAAAATCGTGCTTGGTGATTTCAATGCCAGGGTTGGCAAGGAAGGGATCTTTGAACCCACCGTCGGAAAATTCATCCTCCACGAAACGACTTCGCCAGGGCCCGAAACATGCTAGTATGCAGTACTAGGTCCAAGCATATAAAGATGCATCAAGCTACGTGGCTGTCCCTGGATCGTAAAACGAGAAACCAAATCGATCATGTTGTGATAGACGGAAGGCACGCTTCTGGTGTTTTAGACGTACGCACACTCCGAGGCCCAAACATCGACTCGGACCACTATCTTGTTGCAGCCAAGATACGCATCCGCCACTGTGCAGCAAAAAATGTGCGCCCAAATATTGAAGGAAAGCTTAACGTCGAAAAGCTTCAATCACAACGGACAGCCAGCGCTTTCGCTACTCGACTTTCACACCTGCTCTCAGCGAGCCCGAAAGAACAACTGGTACGATGAGGAGTGTCAGGAAGCTGCAGAGAAAAAAGATGCCGCCTACAGGGCGACGCTGCGATCGGGCGCAACGCGCGGTATGTGGGACCGCTATAGTGATTTGAAGAGGGAAGCGAGACGTATTTGCCGCAATAAGAAGAGAGAGGTCGAAATTCGTGAGTGCGAAGAGCTTGAAATGCTAGCCGACACGATGAATGGCCGAAAATTTTACCAGAGAGTTAGGCGACTTACGGAAGGTTTAAAGACCGGGGCGCACTCCTGTAAGAACAATAATGGCGACCTAGTAACTGATGTCCAGAGCGTACTTAAATTATGGAGGGAACACGTTTCCGCCCTACTTAATAGTAGCAGCACGGAAAGTTGAGGAGAAGAAGAACCCGAGCCCACAGTCGATGATGACGGAGTCGACGTTCCACCGCCTGACTATGACGAGGTACGTATAGCAATAACGCGGCTGAAAAACAACAAAGCTGCTGGAGCTGACAGCCTGCCAGCTGAGCTATTCAAGTACGGCGGCGAGGAGTTGATAAGGTGCATGCATCAACTCTTGTGCAGAATATGGTCAGATGAACGCATGCCCGACGACTGGAATTTAAGTGTGCTCTGCCCAATCCACAAGAAAGGTGACCCCGCCATTCGCGCCAACTACCGCGGGATCAACCTTCTAAGCATAGGTTACAAGGTTTTATCGAGCATATTGTGTGAAATACTGAAGCCCTCCGTCAATGAAATGATTGGGTCTTATCAGTGTGGCTTTAGACCTGGCACATCCACCATAGACCAGGTATTCACAATACGCCAAATCTTGGAAAAGACCCGCGAGAAAAGGATCGACACTCACCACCTATTTGTCGACTTTAAAGCCGCTTTTGACAGCACTAAAAGGAGTTGCCTATACGCCGCTATGTCTGAATTTGGCATCCCCTCAAAACTCATACGGCTGTGTAAAATGACGTTGAGCAATACCACCAGCTCCNAGCATAGGTTACAAGGTTTTATCGAGCATATTGTGTGAAATACTGAAGCCCTCCGTCAATGAAATGATTGGGTCTTATCAGTGTGGCTTTAGACCTGGCACATCCACCATAGACCAGGTATTCACAATACGCCAAATCTTGGAAAAGACCCGCGAAAAAAGGATCGACAAGCACCAGCTATTTGTCGACTTTAAAGCCGCTTTTAACAGCACTAAAAGTAGTTGCCTATACACGACTACGTCTGAATTTGGCATCCTCTCAAAACTCATACGGTTGTGTAGAATGACGTTGAGCAATACCACCAGCTCCGTCAGAATTCGGAAAGACCTCTCCGAGCCGTTCGCCACAAAACGGGGTTTCAGACAGGGCGACTCCCTTTCATGTGACTTCTTTAATCTGATATTGGAGAAGATAATAAGAGCTGCAGAACCGAACCGCTCAGGAACAATTTACTATAAGAGCGAGCAATTGCTGGCTTATGCCGATGACATCGACATCATCGGTAACAAAAACCGCGAAGTCTGTTCTGCCTTTTCCAAGTTAGATAGAGAACCAAAGCAAATGGTTCTGGTGGTAAACGAGGACAAGACGAAGTATCTTCTGTCATCAAAC
>NW_016158740.1:19305-24138 GCF_001687245.7 Rhagoletis zephyria
ACTGAGTAGGCAATTCAGGAGTAAAGTCCTCTCTCGACGTACGAAAACCACGCTCTATAAGTCACTCATCATGCCCGTGCTGGTATATGGCGCAGAAGCATGGACAATGACAACATCCGATGAGGCGGCTCTTGGGGTGTTTGAGAGAAAGATTTTGCGGAAGATTTACGGGCCTTTACGCGTTGGCGACGGCGAGTACTGCAGACGATGGAACGATGAGCTGTATGAGCTTTACAACGATATGGAAATAGTGCAGCGAATTAAAATACAGCGGCTCCGCTGGCTTGGTCATGTCTTTCGAATGGACAGCGATGCTCCAGCTCTGAAAGTATTCAACTCGTAACCCGCTGGTGGTAGCAGGGGAAGAGGGAGGCCCCCACTGCAATGGAAAGATCAAGTGGAGAAGGACTTGGCTTCACTTGGCGTTTCCAATTGGCGTCAGTTGGCACAGAAGAGAAACGACTGGCGTGCTTTGCTGAACTCGGCCAAAATCATTTAGGCGGTTACAGCGCCAAAAAGAAGAAGAAGAAAAAATAAGAGTTCGTCTTTACACTTACATATGAGCCGTTCAGTGCACAAATTGATTAACTCCATCAACAAAAAGATGAGAGATGCGATCAAATAATGTACATTATTTTCTAAAACCATTTGTATTAAAAAATCTAATGAATAATGTTGTTATAAATATTATGTTTATTGTAATTATATAAAGTTATTAATAACGTAATAAGTTATGACCAGGGAACGGATTTTTAGGACCTAAAAACTTATAAAAAAGGCAAAATAAAATAACGAAATAGGCTGCAAAAAGGCACAATCAAATAGTGAAAAAGGCAAGAAAAGGCACTAGGTTTTGCAAAAAGGCAAAAAAAGGCAAAAGAAAATAGCGAAAAAGGCAGGAAAAGGCACTAGGTATTGCAAAAAATGCAAAATAAGGCACTAAAAAAAGATAGAAAATACGAAGAACAATCAAAAAATACATTTATTTTAGAAATGTTCATATTACAAGTAAAAATTACGAACTAGTTTCATTGTATGAAAAATTTGTACTTTGAATCTTTGACTATTTTATCCTTTCGAGTTTCTAGCTCATAAAACTTTAATCTGTATAAATAGTTTTAGTAACATTGAACCACAAGATGCATTTTGAAGTTTTCTGACAGCATTTTCATTAGATTTTCGCGACGTAAGTTGATACAAGTGGATCCCAATTTAAATATGGAACGTTTGAAACGTTCATATTATCAGGAATAAGGGCGTTTTCCTCGCCCTTTACAATTTTATCCACACCCCTTATTGTCTTCAAGACTACGTTAGTTTGGCAAGAGGTCCCTGCGCTTCTATAAGCCGCATGGGCATGCAAATGCTATAATCACTTTTTTAAAGGTAGAAAAGGCAAAAAAAGCCAAATATCTTAAAAAAGGCAAAAAAAGCAAATATCTTAAAAAAGACAAAAAAGGCAACATGAAATGTGTATATATGGAATCTGGGAAAGCTAAATCGTGGACATTCTCTCTTTAGCAGAAAAAAGGCAATTTCCATAAAATTCGTTCCCTGTTGATCACCAAACCCAATCGCTTTCCTTCGTTATCGAACTTGGAAAAGGCAGAACAGACTACGAGGTTTTTGTTACCGGTGATGTGATATCCTTTATCTTAACATTTGCAATATGCGATCATAAATGCCCTTCTGCTCACGCTTTAATTTGTTAATGTTTATAATTGGGCATATAATAGGAGATCAGAATAATAATAATAATCATAATCTTCATAATATTTCTAACGTTATTCAAATCGCTCTCGCTGATTTTTGGAAAAATTTTGCTAAAACCCCGAAGCAGCTCAGCTAATTTAGCAAAAAAAAAATTCTGGAAAATGTGGGTATTGTTAGGGAGATGTGTATTTTACTAAGCTACATTCTTAGATATTTGAAAGTCGGAAAAACTCAACACTAAAGCAGGGAGAGAATCTTTACTCGCAATATAGTACGTACTACGTAGTAGGGTATGGCGACCCCAAGTGACATTGATTAAAAGTTAACTACTTTATAATGTTAGGGAATGGTGACAACAATTTTAGGTTTTCATTAAGGATTTTTAAACAGATTTCATGGGACATTTTTATCTTTTCGTTAGGGATGGTTTTTATTTTTATTTTTTTTTCATTTGTATCGGTAGTTTTTTATTATTTTTTTTTCATTGGGAAATTTGTATACCAAATCTTCCTTTATAATATAATCACTTCGTTTGATACGATTTTGTAAATTTTGTCTTCATTTAAACTGTTCGGCTTTTAAATAAGTGGAAACATAAAAAACTTTAGTAAAGCTTTCCCTAACACTTTTCGTTTAGAACCAATTATGAAATATTTTACTTAGTTCCAATATTTGCAGTCCTTACATTTAGCGCATAATCCTATTGAAAATATTTCTTAATCAAGATTTCTCACATGTCTTTAGTCTGGTACCGATATTGTAACATTTAATTTATTTTACCAATTTAATTGGGTTAAATTTTCAAATAGGTGGCAACCCTCCTGAAAACATATTTTCGACTGTAGTTCTTTTAAAAACTCTTTAATTGGATACCCATATTGTAATATTTCATTTATTTTATCAATGTAATTGAGTCAACTTTTCAAACAGGTGGAAACCCTCCTCAAATATATTTTCGATTGTAGGTCTTTTAAAAATCTACCAACATTGCAATATTTCATTTGTTTAGTCAATTTAACTGGGTTAAAATTTTCAAATAGCTGGCAACCCTCCTCAAAAGTATTCCCAAAATTCTTCTTTCTTAACCCACTTTAATTTGATACCTATTAATATTAAATTGAGTTAAATTTTCGGACAGGTGGCAACCTTAAAAACCTAAAGTTCATACCCAAATAGCAGTATTTCATTTATTTTATCAAAATAACTGAGTTTAAATTTTCAAAGAGGTGGCAATATATACTGTGACTTTATTTGTTGTATGGGCAATTCTCACAAACTTCGATATTTTTTTTTAATGTCTGAAATTTTTAGTAGACGTTCCTTCAGCTGCTAGAATACCAAATCCAATATGGTGCACCGTTTTAAAGCAACGCACCATACGTTTTTAATAATTTTTACGCGTTTTTTTTTTTGGAAGGATTTGGAAGGAAGAATTAATTTGAATATCCGAAAACATTCTTTCGGTCAGTTCTCCTTTCGATGTTTTATCTTTTTATCAGGCATTAAAATTCGTCCTAATCTCTCATTGACAGGCAGCTTTCCGATCCTTATGTTCAGTAATTGTCGCGAGAATACCTACATACATAGGCTAATTAATCGCTCTGTAGTTGGACAAGCATATTCGTATGTTTGACTTGCTACAATGTTGAATATTTCAGGCAAGAATTTATCTCGCCCACTGGTGCCTATCGAGAAATTGCAGGCAATGTTTGGGTAAAATCTCCTGCGAGCAATATCAATGCATTCCCGAATGGTTAAACATTTTTACGCAAATCGCGCACCGATAGATCAAGAACCTCAAAAGCTTTTTTTATGTGTCATTATGCACTCATCCCATACAATGAGTTTACATTTTTGTAATAAGTACTTTTCCCATTCCGGATATTCTAAGAATATTGCACGTGGGAGTTTCGATAATTTGTATGTTCAAGGGCAGCATAAGAGCTAAATGAGAAGTGTTTCCACCTAGTAACAATGTCGCAGATGATCCAGACGAAGCGAGAGCTACGGCTATGTAATTTTTTCATCGAACCGTTGCCACAATCTTATATGGAATGTTCTCTTAGCATAAGCGATTTTAGCCGAGTTCGCAAAGCAAGCCAGTCGATTCTCTCTGTGCCAACTTACGCCAGTGGGAAATGCCACGTGAAGCCAAGTCCTTCTCTACTATCCATTCCTTTCCTTTCCATTGCAGTGGGCACCTCCCGCTTACTCTGCTACCACCAGCGGGCTCCGAGTTGAATACTTTCAGAGCTGGAGCGTCGCTGTCCATTCGAAAGACATGCTTCTGCGCCATATACCAGCACGGGCATGATGAGTGACTTATAGAGCGTGGTTTTCGTACGTCGAGAGAGGGATTTACTCCTGAATTGCCTACTCAGTCCAAAGTAGCACTTGTTGGCAAGAGTGATTCTGCGTGGGATTTCCATGCTGACATTATTGTCGGTGTTAATGCTGGTTCCCAAGTAAACGAAATTCTCTACTTTCTCGCAATTACAACTATCAACATTGACGTGGGTGCCAAGTCGCGAATGCTCTGACTTTTTGTTTGATGACAGGAAATACGTCGTCTTGTGCTTGTTGATCACCAGGGAACGGATTTTTAGGACCTAAAAACCTATAAAACAGACGCAATAAAGTAACGAAATAGGCTGGAAAAAGCAAAATAAAATAGCGAAAAAGGCAGGAAAAGGCACTAGGTATTGCAAAAAAGGCAAAACAAAATAGCGAGAAAGGCAGGAAAAGGCAAAAAAAGGTATTGCAAAAAAGCAAAATTAGGCACTAAAAAAGACAGAAAATACGAAGAATAATCAAAAAATATATTTATTTTAGAAATGTTTATATTACAAGTAAAAAGAGAAAAACTATGAACTAGTTTCAGGAGGATGGTTCCGTGCGCAGAAGTGGAAAACTTTTGACTGCCATTCACCTGGGAGTGGCCAGAAGCGATTCTTGTGCGTACGGTTCAAATCGCAGCTCACAACGTCCGGATATTTATATCCACGTATCCTCTGGGTAGCAACCAAACACCCGTTTGGGAGCGAGCTAAAGTGAGAAGGCGTAAAACTTCGCGTGCGCTGGGTTTGGGTCCCGCCACGTTAAAACCCCGCCCAATGAAAA
>NW_016158740.1:25056-45893 GCF_001687245.7 Rhagoletis zephyria
TTGTAGTAACATTGAACCACAAGATGCATTTTGAAGTTTTCTGGCATCATTTTCATTCGATTTTCGCGAAGAAAAGCCTGGAATATACTAAATGCGCGCTCGTGCCCTATACAATATTATCCACACCCCTTATTGTCTCCAATCCTACTTTAGCTGAGAAAACGGCTTCGAATTTTTCCACCACCAATTTGGCAAGAGGTCCCTGCGCTTCTATGAGCCGCATGGGCGTGTGTATATCTTTTAATCTTTAAAAAAATTGTAAATGCTATAATCACTTTTTAAAGGTAGAAAAGGCAAAAAAAAAGGCAAATATCTTAAAAAAGGCAAAAAACGGCAACATCAAATGTGTATATATGGAATCAGGGAAAGCTAAATCGTGGACATTCTTAATCGAATATACTCTATCTCTTTAGCAGAAAAAAAGGCATTTTCCATAAAATCCGTTCCCTGGTTTTGACTATACCAAGTGCTTTGACACCTAAATTTAAGATTTTTCAAAAAGTGAAGTTAATCGATGTGTGCACTGAACGGCTCGTATAGTATTTATACATATACGTATATGTGTAGTAATATTAGTATTCTAAAACATATGTATATATACTTATGTATATATACAAGTCGAACGGATTTCGTAAAAAAATAATGTCATGTCTCCGATTCGATTCAAATTTTGTATTGGTTGTATACATGAAATAAGCTAACACGTATTCGAAGATTTTTTTCTTTTTTTCTCAATTTTTTTCATGGTTCTGACCATTCATGTACTTCTTCAAATCATTATATCTCAGACCCTACTCATCGTCATCGTCGTCGTTTTGAAGATAAAGAAACGGGCTTTCTATATTATAGTTATGATTGTCCTAAAGTTACCTTAGCTGTTAACAGTTGAACTTTTCAAAGTTGATTTGCATAGTAAAGACCAATAAATTTGGGATCTAAAATTTCACCATCTTAATCATTGTTTAATTCTCTATCAAAAAACATGTTCCAAACGTGTTTGAGTCAACAATGAATGATATATAACAATTTGAATAAGTACATGATTATTTAGTCAGCATCATGAAAAAATCTAAAATTTGACAGATCATATATCCGAAGAAAAAAACTAAAAATGTGAAGCCAAACGAAATTCCGACACCAAATTTTGTGTCTGATATGAAAAATAATGCCTCATATATATGTTATATATATTATAACATAGAATAATAGNGAGAAAAAAACTAAAAATGTGAAGCCAAACGAAATTCCGACACCAAATTTTGTGTCTGATATGAAAAATAATGCCTCATATATGTTATATATATTATAACATAGAATAATAGGGTGGAGTGCACGATCCAGAAAATAAAGGTCGCACCATTTGCGGACCGCTAACCCTCTCTTCGTCGATTTGACAGCATCCACCTAATCGCTGACGTCACAAAATACTTTTGTTTACATTCCCTGTTGCCAACTTCATGCTTTTCGTATCAAACTTAGTGGATATTCAAAACGCGAAAATTTTTGTGTTTGGTGCTTGGCGCATTTTTGGTGCTTCTGTTTTTAGTTTGAAGACACCAAATTAGAAAATCTTAAAAAATGGAAGCAAAATTTATAGCTATCGTAAGTGTAAGCAACTTTACAAAAATTTTAACAAAATCATGGCACAGTGACAATCAAAGGCGACAACAAACTATGTGGCAACACCAAAATTTGGTGCTTTTTCAAATTCAAAACTTGCAAAGTACTGCCTTTTGTCCAATGCTTCCTCTTTTTCTTGTCGAGTTCGTCTTGGTCTCTCATGTTGGTATTTATTGATGTCACGGCCAGTTGCTCTCAGCCCGATTGGCGCAATCTTGTATTCTATCATTCTTGGGTGGAGTGCGATAACGCCCGCGGAAATAACGGCGTGGGCTTTATATCCTAAAAAAGAGATAAAGTCCGCGGGCTTTATTGCCTTTTCGCAACGAAATTAAGCGCGCGGGCTTTATTGCATTTTGCCGGTGGGCATTTCCCTTTAGATATGGCAACAACGCCCGCAGGCTTCATTTCTTAAAATATTAAATTAAGCCTGCGCGCGTTATTTCATCTTTATTCTTGTCTCCATTTTAGATTGTGTACATCCAAAACCCCCTGTTCTAAATAAAAACTAACTAATATGATAACATTGAACTAAATATTTGCTAACAAATTGAAATTAACAAATTTCAATGCATATATTGAATACATATGTATGTATGTGTGTACATGTGTATGAAGATTAAATAATCCAAATTTTCAACAAAAACAAAAAGGAACATGAAAAAGTAAAAAGGTAAATAAATACTTTCGTCGATTGTCGAATAATTTGACGGCAAATTGGACACAAAATGCTTGTGTTACCATGTAGATTAGTACGCCTACTGTGCTCTGCAAAGCAAACTATGCAAAGTTTAAAATAATTTGCCGAGCTTCTCCTCCGATTGGCGGGCGGTGTGTGCCTTGATATTACACAAACCACTCGACCACGGCTGATTTATGTTATTCCGCCCTTTATTCATTTTTGTTGTTTACGAAAGCTTTCAGTCGCCTTCTCAGTTAAAACACACCGTGCATCATCCACATCACAACAGCATTTCTGCGGCGTGGGTACACATACAAACCCAAATCCTCATCGTACATTCATATAGTGCATTTAAATAATGTAAGTATATAAACAAATAAATTTTCCGGCGTAATGGGGGGTGGAGCGAGCCTGTTGGCGCTCAACTGCGGCCCGTCCGCTTTTACCCGCCACCATTGAAAAACCTAAGACGCTGAGAACAAATATGAGCATCGCATTGGGTGCTAAAAAAACAGTAACAATTTACCTTTAAATTCCAATTATGAATTATTGGAAAAAATAACTTTCGATTTCATGCGTATACTGCAGAAGTGACTTTAAAGCAGAACTACACTGTATGTAAAAATAGAGAGCAATTCGTTTAAAATACGTTCCATTTTATGCTAATGTATGCCTGTATACACAATTGGAATGTTTCAATAAAATAAAGCCAGAGAAAATGCTACTCACGTGCTTTATTTCCTTTTTTATGAAATAAATCAAGCGGGCGTTATTACCTTTCCTTTGGGAAATAAAGCCCGCGGCCATTATTGGTCTTTCGCAAAGTAAATGAAGCCTGTGGGCTTTATTGCATTTTATTGGTGGGCGCTATTTCCCCGTCGAAATGGAAATAACTCCCATGGGCTTTATTTCTCTCTTTTGGGAAATAAAGCCCATGGGCGTCCAACGAATTATATTAGTGTTACAATCGTTATATATTATTTGATTATTTGTAGGGTTGCATTTTATAATTCTAGTATACTATTACAGTGTCTGAACGAAGTTTTATCTTAATTTGGTATTCAATTAAATTATATCCCAGTATCCCGAGGGCTTTATCTCGGGATTTCGGGACTCCAAGAAGGTTTGTATTTCTTCTTTCGAAAGCTAAACGCCCGTACTATTTAATAAAATAATAAAAAATAACATATTTTTAAATATATTTTTTATTAATTCCATTAAAATTTACCATTTTTTTTGAAATTTTTATTAAAAATCATTGTTCTTCTGGAATACCGCAGGNATAACATATTTTTAAATATATTTTTTATTAATTCCATTAAAATTTACAATTTTTTTGAAATTTTTATTAAAAATCATTGTTCTTCTGGAATACCGCAGGGACACCCTGTGTTTAATTTTATTCCAAAATTTTTAATCCTGTAGCTCTCTGCTATCTATATGGAAATAAAAAACGTCAAAACAATATTTTATTTCATAAAATGTATTTTTAACAAGGAATGAAACCGGTTCAAAATAACGTTCCGGTTTCGGTTTTGCCAAGTGTTTCGGTTTCGGTTTTGGTTTCGTTCTTCAAAATTTGTTTCGGTTTCGGTGAGATGACCATAATTTAATGGAAGTAATTTTGTAAAAGTGTCAGTAGTGCTGCCACTGAAACTCGAAGGGTTTTTATAATTACGCACATTCAAAACACAATTCATTTCCTTCTAGTAATGCAAATAGATTTTTAGTTGCAAAAGTTACCAAAATGAAATAAAAGTTACCAAGTTACCTAACCGTTTAAAAGTTACCAATTTTGGTAGAAAGTTACCAATTGTGGCAACCATGCCCCTGTCCGCCTGAGACCGTATCCAAAAATGGATCTAGCCCATAATGGTTTGGGAGGGTTGGCTGAGGNTAACCGTTTAAAAGTTACCAATTTTGGTAGAAAGTTACCAATTGTGGCAACCATGCCCCTGTCTGCCTGAGACCGTATCCAAAAATGGATCTAGCCCATAATGGTTTGGGAGGGTTGGCTGAGGAGGTTCCTCGGAGGAGGAAAGCCAAGAGCGCCCCAAATAAGCCCGAAGCCCCAGATACGCTCCGTGCTTACCTACGGACAACTGATGCTGGTTGAGCTCATGCTGGCAGCTTTAGCTGTGGTTTTGTATGAGCTATTTGAGAAGTGAGTGGGCTTATTCCGCGTTATGTGTTTTGTAGAGTTGTCAAACTATCAATGGCACTATCGATAGTATCGATAGTTTAATTTTTTTTAGACTCAATACTCATTGATAATTTTTTCTTATACTATCAAAAATAACGATAGTTTAGTAGGACTATCGATCATCTCTACCAATTATTTTGAAATTATTTGATTTTTTTAATTTGAATTAAAAATGTTGTTTTTTAGTGTGATGCCGATGTCATATTCAAATATGCAAGCATTTAGGCCAAAATACATACATATGTTAATCGTAAATCCTGTTTTGTTTGTATAACTTGTGTTTGTTTTTGAACTTTCTAAAAAGAGAAGTATTTTGGCTAAGCATTTACTTTATTTTGAATGATTATAACTTTTATAAGATAATATTTATTTCAATATGATCCCGTAAAAACAAAGCAACCGAACTGATTTAGCGCGATCGATAGTGCTATCGATGGTTTGTTTTTTATCGAGACTATCGTGAATATTGATAGTTTTTCTGAAAACTATCAAAACTATCGATGGTGTGACTATCGATAGTTTGACACCTCTAGTGTTTTGTGTAGCGAAATTCTTCCATATGTTGGTGCACATAATTATCCAAGTTGGCGTTTGCGAAATTTGTATATGCCAGCTTCGTGTATGCGTATGTATGCATGTATGTATGCGCATAGGGGTGCTTTTAGTCTCGTTGGTATATTAGTTTGTGTGTATACGTCTACCAGTATGTATGTATGTATGTTTATATATTTGTACTTCTGTGCAGTTGTAAGGAGTATGGTAGGGTGATGTTGAATACGGTATTGTAGCGTAGGCGAAGCTACGTTACAATAGCATAACGTAGTAGCATTTCTTCAAATGCGTGCTTTTTTACCTCCCTTTTATTAGCTCGGGATGTAACTATGTAATTTTGACGCGCCTAAAAGATGCAGCGATTTCTATTCTCAAGTTACATACCTGATGACAGTACGAATGCAAATTATAATAGCGAGGTTTTAGTTTTCTAAACTATGATTTTATTTCTTTCGAATCGCAACACATAGTAAGGCTTCAGAAGACGTGTTTCTGTATCTTATACCGGGCACGGAAAGTGACGACGGTGCAAGCCTTCGAATAGATGCCTATACGAATACGATCCATCCGCCCTTATCTATTCGCAAATTTAATGTTCCTCGAGGAAGTATTAACTTTAATACCAATTCCTACACAAAAAATATATATCGCTTTTTACTTATTTATTGTTTTTATTTATATATATATAGCATTTTCAGTTTAAATGAAACCATTTTCAAATTAAGCGAAACCTTTTTCAAATTAAATGAAACCTTTTTCATGTTAAGCGAAACCTTTTTCAAATTAAATGAAACCTTTTTCAGATTCAGTGAAACTTTATTCAAATTAAATGAGACCTTTTTCAGATTCAATGAAACTTTATTCAAATTAAATGAAACTTTTTTCAAATTAAATGAAACTTTATTCAAATGAAATGAAACTTCTTTTTTGGATTACTTTGAATTAGCTGTTACGTGTTGCTCTCCCTTACGGTCAAGGCATGTTAAATACAGTGTTGCCGTTTCGGTCCAATTGGACCAAAATTGGTGGTTTCATTTCTTAAAATAAAGCTCTGGTAGGTTGGTTGGTTTGCTGTGATTTTCGAGTGGTTTTGGTAACTAGGCAAATCATATAATTTATTCATTTTATAAAACTTCAAATATCTCTGTTTTCGGGAGTACATGTAAAGGATGATGTGAAAAGGAAAAGAGAAATGGGACATGTCAAAATGTTCTTGAACCGAAGTTGAATGTTGCCGTGATTAGACTGTGCTCTAATCCATAGGGTTAGTTTAAGTAAAAAGAAAATAATTAGACAATTGTTATGCAAATGCCAAAGTTTACATTTCGCTTAAGCGAGTGAGTGAGAAGGGAGAGTATTTGTGTGTGTTTTTACGTAGAAATCAAAAACCAACAGACTTCTACGTATGTAATGCTGTGCGTTGGGTAACAGCTTACACGCGAAGCTCATTTAACAGATTCCTTATGTGACAACTCTCAAGCAATGCCAAATATGCATAACAGAGCCTTTAGTGTTAGCCAGACATGGCGCAAACGGCTATTAATAGGTTAAGTTGATTTCCTGTTCCTTAATTTAAAAATGTTTAATACTTAATTTGAATAAAGTTTCATTTAATTTCAAAAAAGTTTCATTTGGTTTGAATAAAGTTTCAGTGAATCTGAAAAAAGTTTCATTTAATTTGAATAAAGTTTCATTGAATCCGAAAAAGGCTTCATTTAATTTGAAAAAGGTTTCGCATCATCTGAAAAAGGTTTCAATTAATTTCAAAAAGGTTTCATTTAATTTGAAAAAAGTTTCATTTAAACTGAAAATGCTATATATGTTGTAAGTGAATCTTCGCTTGCAGACATATGGGAGTTTCGACTCGCTGAACCCAAGTCCGAAGTCCGATAACTTCTATAACGTCAGGTTTGATGTGATTTGAGGATCAAATAGGAAAAAAATGTATTAAATAAAAATAAGAATTCATAACAAAGGTGGTGAAAGCAACATCGCAAAAACAGATAGAAAATTTTTTTTTTTTAACAATGGTCGCCCCTCGGCAGGCAAACCTCCGATTGTATTTCTGCCATGAAAAACAACCTCTCATAAAAATGCAAATGCCGTTCGGAGTAGGCGCCAGACTGTGGGTCCCTCCACTTTGTGTGACAACATCAAGGCACACGCCACAAATCGGAGGACAAGCTCGGCCAAAAACTAACATGTTTGTTAGAACCAACCTGTTATTATGGCTGGGGTAAAATTTTATATACATACGGTTAGTTCTTCTTCTTCTGTTGTTGAGAGAAAGAATTTTGTTTTGTTTGGACTATCGAAGTTTGATTTTTTTCCATAACTGCTCGCCGATACGAAGTAAAGACTTGTGTATCTTGTGCAAAATCAATTTCGAAATAAAGTTTTGCTGTTTTTTTGTTCATTTTTGCTTNAACTAACTTCTTCTGTTGTTGAGAGAAAGAATTTTGTTTTGTTTGGACTATCGAAGNTTAGTTCTTCTTCTTCTGTTGTTGAGAGAAAGAATTTTGTTTTGTTTGGACTATCGAAGTTTGATTTTTTTCCATAACTGCTCGCCGATACGAAGTAAAGACTTGTGTATCTTGTGCAAAATCAATTTCGAAATAAAGTTTTGCTGTTTTTTTGTTCATTTTTGCTTTATATAAAATAGAAGTGTATGTGAAATATATTTAATAAAAAATATTTTTTAGTTTTTATGAACCGTCTTATTATTAAGTTCAAACATCAAATTTATAAGCTTAATAATATGTATAACATTTAGTTCCTTTTGTTTTTTAAACAACGAAGTTTTAACAAGACATCGTCTAATCGGCGATCATTAAGTAAAATATGGTCAGTACTCTAGGGTTAAAATTAAATTACAACGTGACGATTTTTTACCCCATCCAAAGAGTGTGCCACGGGCCTCAGATGGTATNGTACTAACGTAAGTAAAATATGGTATGGGTATGGACGATTTTTTACCCCATCCAAAGAGTGTGCCACGGGCCTCAGATGGTATGTTACGCCAACGCATATGCGATTGAAAATTAAAAGCGTTGGGCGCATGCACTTAATTTAAAATAAGTTTTTCATTCAATAGTCAAACTATATAACATATACCCAAAATTTCTACACCGCAAGAATAAATTTGAGATCGATTTTAAGCGATCGATACGCATATATG
The DNA here is from genome assembly GCF_001687245.7 of Rhagoletis zephyria. Lineage (NCBI taxonomy): Eukaryota > Metazoa > Arthropoda > Insecta > Diptera > Tephritidae > Rhagoletis > Rhagoletis zephyria. The sequence goes on from NW_016158740.1 coordinate 33,292, forward strand.
TACCCACATACTACATTGATACACATGTATATTACTTTTCAATCAGATAAATGGCTTATAACTACGGTGACCATCCGGCCTTTATTTTAAAGGACAGTCCTTTATTTAACCCCCTGTCCTTTATAATTTTTTTCAAAATAAAGGACGCCTTTGTCCTTTATTTCTTAAACTGTCCTTTAAATCAGCTCTGCATTTTTCAGAGGTAAATTTTTAAACACAGAATATGAAAAATAAAAATGTCCCTTATAAAATATAATAAAAACCTTCGCCAGTTTGTTTCGTACCCCACTTAAGGGTTTCTATTTGATCATTTAATCGGTAATCTTTGCACAATCTATAAAGCACAGGGAATGTTGTGCCCAGGATCGGAACCGGCATTTAGTGTTCGTAATTCACTGGAGCCTTCATTTTTCACTTAATTTGATTACTTTTTATTTTTTTTATGAAAGCTTACAATATTTGCCAGAGACCAGTTGAGCCTGATTTTTTAATTCTCATTTGATTATATAACATTTTTTTGTACAAAATGCAGAAAAAGTAGCAATTTTGAAGAAAATGTATTCTCCTGTTCCAGTTAATAAATGGTTCATAACAAAAACTAGTTGAAAACAATTGTATGGTTCTCCCAAACCAAAAAAAAATACACAAACAAAAATTGAAATGTTATAACAAAATTTTCACCAAAATAAATATATATTTTTGTGTTTTTAGTAAAAAACTGGTTGCAAAATAAAGGCTCCGCTGAATTATGAACATTAAATTTCAATTTTGAACCACTGTGTGCTGGCTTCGTCGTGCAGTATGAAATATGGTAAACGCGTTTTAATAGCAAAGGATAGCGGATTTCTTGAAAAGGTTTGGCTTAATTTTTTGCTACAGCAGGGAAACTTGTACAATTAAATAATGAAATTAACTGGTAAATATTTGATTTAAATTAATATATGGGTAAGGTACTTTTATCATACAATTTGTATGTATGTATTCCCAAATCATTTTGAAAAAAAATGTCCTGTATTTTACGTTGGTTAATATGGTCACCGTACTTATAACAGGGACCGTAATTAACAGTTTTTTTTTCAACAGTTAAACTTGGCCAGATATTTTTAAGTCTAAAATAAAAGTTTTTTCCTAATAATAAACGAACCGCTTATTCAAATTAAACCAATTTGGTATCAAATTAAAGAGGACTTATATACATGGTGTCCCAGAAGTAACGTGCCAATCTTTAGGGGAAGGTAGGTGGGGGCTGAGCTCCCTGATAAACAAAAAAATTTCAGGTAAAAAATATTTTAACTATATTGCATTTGAGTATGGAGAAGCAACTATCTGGAAGTATTTTACCTTAAAAATTTACTAAGTATAGCCTGGTTTGTAGATGCAGTTAAAAAAAGTAGTAAAGAAAGAAATGTAAATATTTCAAAAACGGTGACACTTTTACTTGAAAATTTTTTGTTTATCAGGGAGCTCACCCTCCCCACCTATCCTCCCCAAAAATTTGGAACGTTACTTCTGGGACACCCTGTATATTCAAATGCATGGTTTTCTTGTAACTGTTATTTATTCCTTTCTAGAAATAAACGTGCTTCGATCTTATTTTATATAGTACATTTGTTAGAATATTTTACTTAACATAAAATATTTTACATGACAGGTCAATGAATGTTTCACCCTACATAAATTATTTTGCATGAAATATCAATGAAGGTGACAGGTAATAAGATCAATTGACATTATTACCATTTTAAAAACGAAATAAAATCAATTGACATTATTTCTCTTTCAAACATTAAATTTGTTTAGCTTTGCGGTGGCCCGCGTCAGCGCGCCACACCGCGCGCGTCGCGTTCGCGCTCGCGCCACGCGTACCCCGCGCGAACGGCGCGCACACCACGTCACGCTCCGCCGCGGCCCTCCGGCCCCACCTTCCCCGTCTCCCGACGTGCTGTAACGCAGGTAGATTTATTTTCTGTATACGTTNCCCGCGCGACCGGCGCGCACACCACGTCACGCTCCGCCGCGGCCCTCCGGCCCCACCTTCCCCGTCTCCCGACGTGCTGTAACGCAGGTAGATTTATTTTCTGTATACGTTGAAATAAAATTTTTATATATTTTAAACATCGAGGGCTTATATTCAATAATAGGGGGTATCTGCACACTTTTCACAAAGATGAGATTCTGATCTAAAAATCCACCTAAGCTTTAACTGTCATCAGTGATATTAATGCTACCTTATATAACGACAGGTAATAAGTCCCAGATGGTNAGTGGCCTTATTTCCATTGACCTTATTACCTGTCACCATCAATGAAGTCTCGATAATAACGAAAACTATTTTCCACTATATACACATAAATTCTGGTTTTAGGTGGCATATATTCTGGATATCGCTTGAATATTTGGGGAACGCTTTTTTTGGATAAAAGTCCGATTTATACGCAATATGCGGAAACACATGACAAATTTGCGGATCTGTCCTTTTGGAACTAAGATTTTTTCAGGGTAATTTTATTCATTTAAAGCAAGAGTAACCTCAAACGGTATGAAATTTCAAAATAATGTCTGCTTAGAAATTATTTAGGTCGTATGTTAGCGGTTCTGGCTTGGCTTAAAAGTGTAATGCATAATATTTCCTACCTCAACTACTAGAGCTATAAAAATGTGCAAAATACACTCTTCGACACTTTGAGCTCAGAATATCCCAAAAACTTAAATCATTTGCATAATTTGAAGATCATATTCTGATCCTGTTAAAAAATAATATAAGAAAGTAGTTTAAAAAACTCTACCAATAAATGTTGTTTGGCCAGTATCTAATATCACATATGTAAATACATACATACGTATGAACCTATGAATTTTCAGCAATACATATACATCGAAAATTTGAAGTCGTCGAGAGACAATATAATTGCAAAATTAACTTAAATGAACTTACATATGTATATGTTTATATCGTTTATTAACGCGTAGAATACTGTATCAGCCGGAACGTGACCGAACAATGAAAACGTAAAACTTAAATGCATGTCATATCACTTCTACTGTACTATATTTTTGGTTTTTTCTTTGTTCCGAAAGACAATGGAAACCTCTATAGTAGTGACGTTGCCGTAAATATTCGAACCTACCCTAATTTATTATTTAGAAATTTTCCATTGTTCTGTCATGTCTCTATTAGGGGATGCAAAAAGACGTTTAAAGAAAGTGTACTTCGCGTCGCAACGGCCACAGGTAAAACAAAAAAACGCACTTAATGTATTTAAAACCCTATTTTAGAGTTTGTGGGGAAAGTATGAATAGATGAAAGATACTTACATATAAAAGATTTTTATTTTCAATAAACATTTCAATGTTTAATTTTTTTTTTCATTTTTGAAGGTTACAGCAATCTGCATTACTTTTACCTGTTTATCAGAGCAAAGTTTAGTAAAGTAAATTGAAATAAAGTAGTGCATAAACGATTGCGCGTTAAAATTATATCAGATATTATACTAAAGAAGGATTCAAAAAAGTATTTACGGCAATTAATCGCTTAAGATATTTGGTTAACTTAGCTTGTGGGGAGTCTTCATCGGTTAAACATTAATAACCTTCAATCTTTTTAATTTTTTCAGTTTCGACCATCGCTGATTTCAAAAATGTCTATGAAAGTTGGCAAGTATGTGGTATTTGCCTTAAAAAATATTTATTTTCGAATAAATTGGTACCTCACCTAATGTGATTGCTTAAAAATTGCCGAAGTTAAGCAAAAATACGGCCTTGAATTTATTTGTGTGTATGTACCGGAAGTTCATATTTTTTGAGCAGTGTGCCTAAGGAGTTCATTTATATTTTAGTATCCTATTCGGCTTAGTTTTTACCTATGGCTTCGACCATCGGCCGAAAATGCCGAACAATTAGACAATTCACAAAGTGCTGTATTTGCCGTGAAGCTACATTATTTTGCGACAGTTGTTGACATTTTGCTGTGGTTTCACATCTCCACATAACACTTTTGAAAATGTTGTGCTGGATTTTCACTAGGCATTATTAATTGGCAAAAACGACAATTCCGGCATTAAAAAAAAACCGTGTTATTACATTAAAAAAAAAAAAAGTTAGAAAGTTCATTTCAACATGGTATTTTTTTAATAGTATCGACCCCTTTGCGCAGAATTATCGTACATATGTTACAAAAACAAAATTTTACAGGAAAGTGTTCTTTGAATTCTTCTCTGCTTTGGCTAGCACCATTAATACCAAAGTATAGCTGTGTTGATATAATTAAGAAATTAACTAAACACAAGTTTTTTTTGCAAGAAAAAATGCATTGCCACATACGATAAAATTTACACTAAATTTTAGAATAATTTTGCGCAAAGTGGTCGATATATTTAAGTGATACAATTGCGTTTTGCTGTGATTTTGTAGAAACACAAGCGCTATTTGGTAGTTTTTCAACAGAAAAAAGCAGAGACTGAAAATAAAAGTTATTTTAAAATTTTTGAGATCAAAAAAGCATAGTGAAAAAATTAGCTATAGCTTTTTCAAAGGTACCATTAGACTCGTCTCTCATTGTAGATTCTGATTCCTCCATGACTTTTAAAAATATGAATTTTATCATTTTGAGCAAATAATAGCGATTATTTGTGCTTTTTATTTTTTTAAGGCAAAAATAAAAGTCAAAGTTAAAAATCAAGTATTCCAGAGCTTTGTACATTCGAATGTGATAGTTTTGAGGCTCCTACATGGATTTTAATAAACCCTATATCCAAATACCAGCGTTAGTTCAAATGTATACACATATGTATACATACAATACACGAAGGGAGTTTTTGTTAACGGCATCAGATCTGCACTGATTGTTCGATTTTCAAAACTGAGGTGCCAAATTAAAGGGCTTAGCCTCTAGCTCAAGGCATGCCTTTTTTGAATAGGGTTGCCACATTTTTTTAAATTATAAAATCTGCACCGTTCGTTGTATTAAAACAGAGGAGGCGCGAAATGAAAGGGCTAGGCCCGTAGATGTGGAAGAAGGTCTCAGTTTTTTGAATAGGGTTGCCACCTGCATCTAAAATAGAAGGGCTAGGCCTGTAGATATGCAAGAATGTTTCAGTTTGTTGAATAGGGTTGCCACTTGCTTCTAAAATTATAAGACTTACACCGTTAGAGTAATTTAAAAAAAGGTGCCATGTAAACGGGCTTTATCTAAAGATATGCAAGAAAGAACGTCTTATTTTTTGGAAAGTGTTGTCGCCTAATAAATTTTTATTTTTGGGAAGAGGATCAGATTTACACGGTTCTGTCGCGTATCCAAATAAGATGTCAGATGAAAAATATTGACTTACAGACCTGTTTTAGTTTTTTAAAGGGGTGCCGCCCAATTAAAAATGCATTGTTTAAATATGATAGTCAGTAAAATGTCACAATATGTGCATCAAGCGAAAGGAGTTTGAGATTAAATTAATAGGTTGGTGTTTTTAATAGAGTTACCACTTATTCAACAAAACAAACATTTTTTTAACACAAAACTAGCAGCCAAATATAGTATAACTGCGTTTTTAATAATTCTCTCTGACGTACAGTGCCGCCTAAATGGGCAAAAATTGAAAAATTCCTTCTCTGCAATGTGAAAGTGTTTGGTATTTTTTAAAGACAATTTATCCACTAAAAAGAATTAAACAGACATTTCCCTAAAAGATTAATTATATGCCGCCAGGAAGGCACTAAAATCGACAAATTTTATGCTAAGAATTTTAAGAAGAGCATAGCCATGTAGCTCTTCACAGAAAAAAATGTCACAAATATATTCTTTGAAATAAAATGTTGGTTTGACGTTTCTTGTTTCCATATAGATAGTAGAGAATTACAGAAATTAAAATTTTGGAATAAAGTTAAACACAGGGCGTCCCTGCGGCATTCCAGAAAAAAACAATTTTTTTAAACAAAATTTCAAAAATGCGTAATTTTAATGCAATGAATAAAAAATATATGCAAAAAAAGGTTATATTTTATTATGTTATTAAATAGTACGGGCTTTTAGCTTTNATTTTTTTAAACAAAATTTCAAAAATGCGTAATTTTAATGCAATGAATAAAAAATATATGCAAAAAAAGGTTATATTTTATTATGTTATTAAATAGTACTGGCTTTTAGCTTTATAAAGAAGAAATAAAAACCTGCTTATTTGTTGCACTTTCTGAAGTAATGCAATTTTTAAATTTTTTGTCAGTGCNCGTTATTAAATAGTACGGGCTTTTAGCTTTCAAAAGAAGAAATAAAAACCTGCTCATTTGTTGCACTTTCTGAAGTAATGCAATTTTTAAATTTTTTGTCAGTGCCTTGAGATCTGCACGATTCGTTCCCTTTTCAAAAATGAAGTGTCAGATTAAAAAGCTTGACCTGTGGACAATAGAAAGTTCATTTTTTTTAAAGAGTTGCCACCTGTTAAAAAATAAGATTTTTAAAAAATTAGATTCAAATTGTTGTATAAGTTAAATGAATTATTAAGAGAAGGGTATCAATCTAAATGTGTATTAACTACGTGTATAGAGTTGCCACCTGTTTAAAAAATCGAATTCTACTTCAATTAACGGAATAAGGTAATTGAAATAGATAGGTATCACCATAAGGGTGTCAGACGAAAGAGGTTTAAGAAGGGTTTAGCTTAAAAATATTGCGAATAGAGTTGCCACCTGTTTGTAAAGTCGAATTTAGTTAAACTAAAATAATAGTTACGTCAAACCATAGGATTACGCCATCGTATATATTTTTTTTTTACAAATACATACATTGTCAATCAGTGATTTGTTCTGATTACATTCCTCATAAATTACTGGACTCTTAAATTAACTCAGGAATTTTTGATCTTCAATTATTTCTTGCTAAATATGTCAATTTTTTTCATTTTTCTGGTACTCATATTGATATATATATTTCATTTACCTTATTCCCTTAATTAATGTGAATTTGATTTTTTAAACATGTGACAACCCTTCTGCGTGTCGTTTAGAAGAAAAGTATTTTCAAAACTAGTTCAATTGATAAATACCCATATTGTAATATCTAATTCATTTAACTTATTAAATAATTTTAATAAAATTTCTAACAGGTGGCAACCCTTTCAAAAATAGATAACTTTATTGCACATCTGCAGGCCAAGCCCTGTCATTTGACACATCACTTTTGAAAATATAACGAACTATATGTACATACCTATGTAAAAGCCACAAGAACCCAAATTTTCAACTTCAAACTGCATTTACAGTGAAAGTATGAAAGTTATCCAAAAATGAATTGCATTTTTGAATTTAACGTCCTCAATTTTACTAAGCAGCGAATTCTTATTTAAATCCGTACATAATTCTATTTTTGCCCACATTTTATATGGGGGGAAGCACTGTGTGCCGTCGGGATTTTTTTTTAGGCACTTTGAAGTTTCTAGAATATGATTGAATAAAAACACTATTTAAAAGATTTGGTGCATTGTAGAGTAAAGATATGGGTATTGAGTAAATGGAAAAATTCTGTAGAATTGAGAAAAAATTAATTTTTTGGTACAACAGGACGAATAAGTGTTGAAAATGTCCTTTAATATGCTTGGAAATTTCCAATACAAATCCAGAACTAATATGTTAACTACCTCATCCTCGAGTTTCATCCTTCTCACTTTATTAGTTTTAGATAAAAAAATTTTACACTTCTNAGCACTTTGAAGTTTCTAGAATATGATTGAATAAAAACACTATTTAAAAGATTTGGTGCATTGTAGAGTAAACATATGGGTATTGAGTAAATGGAAAAATTCTGTAGAATTGAGAAAAAATTTATTTTTTGGTACAACAGGACGAATAAGTGTTGAAAATGTCCTCTAATATGCTTGGAAATTTCCAATACAAATCCAGAACTAATATGTTAACTACCTCATCCTCGAATTTCATCCTTCTCACTTTATTAGTTTTAGATAAAAAAATTTTACACTTCTCTTTGTAAGATATTGATAGTTACGATATCATAAATGATGATATTGGAATCATTATTATTACCATGTATGCGCTCTAAAAGAATAAAATGACCGTGTGGTGTACGGTTTAAATACTTTAATTGTTTTGTATACAAGAGCGTATCCAGCCTTTCACCTAGTGGGGCAGGAAATTATATAGAGGGAAAAAATAGTTTTGATTTTTTTTTTTTGTATATAGACTTGATACTCATATCGTTATTCTCCAAATAACTTTTTTATTCCATCATATTCTAGAAATTTCAGAGTCCTTTCAAAAAAGAAAAAGAAAAACTAAAAACGCAGTTTTACTATATTTGGCCCCCAGTTTTTCGTGTGTAAAATTAACTGACGCACGGTGTAATGAACTGTTTAATACTGTACTTAAACAAACTTTACGTAAAATGCAGCTCCGGTTCACATTCTTTGACGATGTCCGAGTGGTCAACTTCTATTTTCTTAGAAATTGCGAGAAGAGCAGGTGATTTTGTAAACAAACACTTTTTCTCACAATTTTGATAGATAATTGCTATTTATTTGCTAATATTCAGATATCCAGCTTGTAGCCAGAGGCAGTGGCTTGTGAGTGTCACTAAAATCTACTCATAATGTTGGAGCAGCTCCGGGTAATGGACCATTGAATGTGCTGGCTGAACTTATGACCACCATAACCAACGGAGTCTCCCAGCAAATGCATGCCCTGAATTTATACATTAGCGATTCATAGCAATGTATGTATGTGTGTATGATTCATATTCGTGACATTCTATAATTTAATGTTAAGAATTTTTGATGAGCTACGGGTAATGGTCGCTAAAACTTGGGTGTGCTTAATGAACTGTCTCAGCGGATGCGTTGGCAGGCATTGGTGTCTCTATAATCATACAGACCTTGTTTTTTTTTGGAATTTTACTCGATAAATTTTCAAAATAACACAAAATTTACNGGGTGTGCTTAATGAACTGTCTCAGCGGATGCGTTGGCAGGCATTGGTGTCTCTATAATCATACAGACCTTGTTTTTTTTGGAATTTTACTCGATAAATTTTCAAAATAACACAAAATTTACGTGTTTCATAAAAATATAATTTTACAATGGGTATGTTTTTAAATTTTAAACCTACATTCATGAAAAGTCCATTCAGTGATAAAATTACGATTCGAGTTTTCCAGTTTATAAAACACAAGACTTAATTATGTACTTAATTATTGATATTATTCTTCATTAAGCATTGATATTATACTTAACCTACATTTTGCTCATAAATAACAAATAATATTTAATGTATATTTTATCATCGAAAAGAACTTTTTCTAATCATGAGGCGAAATTCCCCACAGTAAGTGTTGCTGTGCGCGAAAGACGAAAACGCTGCACGCAACCCAAAAGTACTCCTCGGGGACCAATTGGTGAAAAACTGGGAAAAGTTTGTTTATAAAACGCAAGTGACACATTTATCTTCTAATATTACTGCTTCTTGGTNCGAAAAACTGGGAAAAGTTTGCTTATAAAACGCAAGTGACACATTTATCTTCTAATATTACTGCTTCTTGGTTGTCAGAAGGCATATTTCCATTGCCGTCTTAAATAACCTAGCAAAACTGTACATGTGTATAAAGAAACGTAATATTTAGTTTCAGTACTTTGAAAGGCGCCACGTCCCCTTTTCAAATAGCCTCAATTTTCTCTAAGAGTATGGGATTGATTTCACATATCTCCATACCATTTTCGAGTAATCTACCGTGGGAGGTGCCACGCCCCTTTTTCCAATAGCCCCAATTTTTCTTCATGACCACGCGACTGATTTTATATCTTGTACATACCAAGTTCCAGTACTCTTCCATGAACACATCCAGAGATGTGCAATATGAAAAATTCGGTTTGTACGGGAGGTACGCCGCCCCCAGCACCTAGCGGTATGAAATATACATCCGATTCTCATACCTACCATATATTTTTCGTTCGACCACTAACACCGTGAATGAGATTTCTATATATAAATTAACCACGATGCAATACGCATATACAAAATTTCAATGAAAAAATGTATGTGTCATTTGTCAATGTTGTTTTTCTCGGGTTGACAACTATCCTATCTTTTAAGTTGGAACCAACAATACACACCCACAAAATTTCATTGAAATCGGTTTAGCGGTTTCGGAGATTAGCGTAAACGCACACAGTGACACGGGATTTTTATATATTAAGATATGTATGTACATATGTAGGTACAAACAAACGATACTTTTGGTAACGCATTTTCAGTTACCATGCACGGGGATATCCACTTTTCCCGCATATATGGTACCGCCGGGAGAACTGAAACTAACTTTAAATATTTTTATCATGGTATGTGCCACATACGACAAATGTTATATGATTTAAACAGGTAATTTTTAGCGAAAAAACCAACTTAAAAAAGTATATATATATGTATATATATTTCATGATCCAATGATCGGATCTAAACCAAATTAGTATGGGACCACCTCTGAGACACTACCTTTCTATTGCAAAAATTATCGAAATCGGCTGACGTGGTCCAAACTTATGCGGTAACATACATAAAGAAAAAAATATATATATTTATCCCGACGAACTGATAACCACCCCCTTTTCTTGGAAGTCGGTTAAAAGAGTACGTTTGTATGGGAATTTATCGAATGTGACGCATTTTCAGCACATCGGAATGACGGAATCCAGCGTCAGGGTTTGCATATTAATGACGACGGGAACATGGATCGGAGACTCGGCCTTTCCGACCGTGACTATCAACTCGTGAGCAACGCGGAGCGGAAACAAGGTCTTTCCGCCTGCTGCACATAGTACATATTTAAAGGTTGACTGGAGACTAGGCCTCGCCAGCTACCAAACTAGTTAGACAATATACATTTATATAGGTTATTTGATAGTTTTAGAAACATAAACAGCTTTGTAATTGAAAATTTAAACTTACATATACGCATACTTTGTTATATATTAAAAATACCTATCTGTACTTTTAAGTCGCAAGACTGTAACAAATAAATAAATAAATAAAAAAATACAACAAAAGGCATACCCAATCATTAATGTTATGTAACATACTACAAAATTCGCGCGAAATATCTCAGAAACTAAGGGAGATATAAAAAAATGGATTGCAGAAATCAAAAGAGCACGTCCAACTTACTAAATCTGCATCAAAATCCCCAAATCGAGATTTTGCACATTCGTCATCCGTTTTATGAGGCAACGACGTAGATATCAAGGGTATCTGGTTTGGCGACATGCAACATAGATTTGTGAAAAGCAATCAGCATCTAAATCTGAACCACACTTTTCCAAAGATTGAAATTGAGCTTTTATTTATTGTGATTGCAAACGCCTATCGAATTGAGAATTGAAATATTTAAAATTGAAATGGTGTATCGGTCAGAATCATGGGAATTCGAGGGATGAGGACATCTTCACCTTTGAAAGGGCTCGTTAAAATCTTTGCTTCCACTACGTTCTTCATCAATTTCTTAACTGCGAGTTGCGTGCCGTTGCAGAGTTTTGGCGGATTAATATTCCGAAACATGACAATTGCCACAACTTTTTTCAATTTCAGTATGTGGGGTAATTCCTGTTCGAGTTCAAAAATTCCGTTGGATAATTAACTGCTTCATTTGTTTCCACAACGGTGTTTGTCGACGTACATATATGTTATTTCATCACTTTTAATGCTGAATTCTTCGCGGCAAGAATAGCTCATTCACTGAGCCAATCGTGATTCCTAAAATTAATTTGAATATCCGAAAACATTCTTTCGGTCAGTTCTCCTTTCGATGTTTTATCTTTTTATCAGGCAATAAAATTCGTCCTAATCTCTCATTGACAGGCAGCTTTCCGTTCCTTATGTTCAGTAATTGTCGCGAGAATACCTACATACATAGGCTAATTAATCGCTCTGTAGCTGGACACGCATATTCGTATGTTTGACTTGCTACAATGTTGAATATTTCAGGCAAGCATTTATCTCGCCCACTGGCGTCTACCGAGAAATTACAGGCAATGTTTGGGTAAAATCTCCTGCGAGCAATATCAATGCATTCCCGAATGGTTGAACATTTCTACGCAAATCGTGCGCCGATAGATCAAGAACCTCAAAAGCTTTTTTTATGTGTCATAGTGCACTCATCCCAAACAATGAGTTTACATTTTTGTAATAAGTACTTTTCCCATTCCGGATATTCTAAGAATATTGCATGTGGGAGTCTCGATAATTTGTATGTTCAATGGTAGCATAAGAGCTAAATGAGAAGTGTTTCCACCTAGTAACAATGTCGCAGATGATCCAGACGAAGCGAGAGCTACGGCTATGTAATTTTTTCATCGAACCGTTGCCACAATCTTATAAGGAATGTTCTCTTAGTTCCTCCTGGCGCATCCAAAGAGACCTTCTCCTTTATCACTAGCATAAGCGATTTTAGCCGAGTTCGCAAAGCACGCCAGTCGATTCTCTCTATGCCAACTTACGCCAGTTGGAAATGCCACGTGAAGCCAAGTCCTTCTCTACTATCCATTCCTTTCCTTTCCATTGCAGTGGGCACCTCCCGCTTCCTCTGCTAACACCAGCGGGCTCCGAGTTGAATACTTTCA
>NW_016158740.1:46557-59319 GCF_001687245.7 Rhagoletis zephyria
AAAAGGCAAAATAAAATAGCGAAAAAGGCAGGAAAAGGCACTAGGTATTGCAAAAAAGGCAAAAAAAAACAAAATAGCGAAAAAGTCAGGAAAAGGCAAAAAAGGTATTGCAAAAAAGCAAAATAAGGCAATAACCGTTTGACAGAAAATACGAAGAATAATCAAAAAATATATTTATTTTAGAAATGTTTATATTACAAGTAAAAAGAGAAAAACCATGAACTAGTTTCATTATATGAAAAATTTGTACTTTGAATCTTTGACTATTTTATCCTTTCGAGTTTCTTACATAAAACTTTAATCTGTATAGTTGTAGTAACATTGAACCACAAGATGCATTTTGAAGTTTTCTGGCAGCATTTTCATTCGATTTTCGCGAAGAAAAGCCTTGAATGTACTAAATGTGCGCTCGACGTAAGTTAATACAAGTGGAGCCCAATTTAAATATGGAACGTTTGAAACGTTCATATTATCAGGAATAAGGGCGTTTTCCTCGCCCTATACAATTTTATCCACACCCCTTATTGTCTTCAAGACTACGTTAGTTGAGAAAACGGCTTTGATTTTTTTCAACACCACTTCTATAAGCCGCATGGGCATGTAAATGCTATAATCACTTTTTTAAAGGTAGAAAAGGCAAGAAAAGCCAAATATCTTAAAAAAGGCAAAAAAAGCAAATATCTTAAAAAAGACAAAAAAGGCAACATGAAATGTGTATATATGGAATCTGGGAAAGCTAAATCGTGGACATTCTCTCTTTAGCAGAAAAAAGGCAATTTCCATAAAATCCGTTCCCTGTTGATCACCAAACCCAATCGCTTTGCTTCGTTATCCAACTTGGAAAAGGCAGAACAGACTTCGAGGTTTTTGTTACCGATGATGTTGATATCATTTATCTTAACGTTTGCAATATGCAATCATAAATGCCCTTCTGCTCACGCTTTAATTTGTTAATGTTTTTAATTGGGCATATAATAGGAGATCAGAATAATAATAATAATCATAATCTTCATAATATTTCTAACGTTATTCAAATCGCTCTCGCTGATTTTTGGAAAAATTGATTAAAAGTTAACTACTTTATAATGTTAGGGAATGGTGACAACAATTTTAGGTTTTCATTAAGGATTTTTAAACAGATTTCATGGGACATTTTTATCTTTTCGTTAGGGATGGTTTTTATTTTAATTTTTTTTCATTTGTATCGGTAGTTTTTTATTATTTTTTTTCATTGCGAAATTTGTATACCTACTCTTCCTTTATAATATAATCACTTCGTTTGATACGATTTTGTAAATTTTGTCTTCATTTAAACTGTTCGGCTTTTAAATAAGTGGAAACATATAAAAAACTTTAGTAAAGCTTTCCCTAACACTTTTCGTTTAGAACCAATTATGAAATATTTTACTTAGTTCCAATATTTGCAGTCCTTACATTTAGGGCATAATCCTATTGAAAATATTTCTTAATCAAGATTTCTAACATGCCTTTAGTTTGGTACCGATATTTACGGTGACCATCCGTCCTGTATTATACGGGACAGTCCTCTTTTTTGACCCATTGTCCTGGTAATTTATTTATTTTATACGGGACGCCAAATGTTCTGTATTTCTTTTAATGTCCTGTATTTGTCCCGTATTCGGCGCTCCGAAGCCTTAACAGCTCATTAAAATTACTTGCCTATGAACGAGTTTTAAGTGATTTTGGTATATAATGGCAATTTTCTTTATAAACAGTTATTATTTCCTAATCTGAATGCCTGTGATTCGAATCGAAGAATACATACAGTGACCAAAATATAAATTGAGACCCGACATTTTAGTAAGTTGTGGCTATTTTTCTTTAGTTTATTTAATGTTTATTATTAATTATTTTATTAAAGTAAAGCTCTTTTCCTAAGAAAAACTATAAAATTAATTCTGCAATGTTTCACCAAAATTTCAAACTTTTTAATTAGAATCTTTAGAAAAAAAATTGGGTTGCAGTTTTGTAACTCATTAAAATTGAGTTTAATAAAGTGCGAATGGAAAGTGCTGCTCATTTGCTTCTCTTTCACAAAGGAAGGCCGAACATACATAATTTGTATGAAGAAAAGCGTAACACTGTCAACAAAAAAAAAAAAAAATGCCAACATTTACCGACTTAAAATTGCACTTTCTGATACTAAAATTTAACGAATTTTTTTTTAACAAATTATATGGGGTAAAAATCCCGAGAAAATTATACTACAAATTTGTGATGTTACTATAAGGATACTCTTTCAGGGAAAACATTGTGGACAAAATTTGCAAAATAATTTTTTGTCCCGTATTCGGCTTTCATAAATATGGTCACCGTACCGATATTGTAACATTTAATTTATTTTACCAATTTAATTTGGTTAAATTTTCAAATAGGTGGCAAACCTCCTGAAAACATATTTTCGACTGTAGGCCTTTTAAAAACTGTTTAATTGGATACCCATATTGTAATATTTCATTTATTTTATCAATGTAATTGAGTCAAATTTTCAAACAGGTGGAAACCCTCCTCAAACATATTTTCGATTGTAGGTCTTTTAAAAATCTACCAACATTGCAATATTTCATTTGGTTAGTCAATTTAACTGGGTTAAAATTTTCAAATAGCTGGCAACCCTCCTCAAAAGTATTCCCAAAAGTCTTCTTTCTTAACCCACTTTAATTTGATACCTATTATTATTAAATTGAGTTAAATTTTCGGACAGGTGGCAACCTTAAAAACCTAAAGTTCATACCCAAATAGCAGTATTTCATTTATTTTATCAAAATAACTGAGTTTAAATTTTCAAAGAGGTGGCAATATATACTGTGACTTTATTTGTTGTATGGGCAATTCTCACAAACTTCGTTTTTTTTTTTTAATGTCTGAAATTTTTAGTAGACGTTCCTTCAGCTGCTAGAATACCAAATCCAATATGGTGCAACGTTTTAAAGCAACGCACCATACGTTTTTAATAGTTTTTACGCGTTTTTTTTTTTGAAGTGGAAAGTGGGCACAATTTTAGTCTGATTTCGAAAATTTTTGACATATAGCTTTTTTATGCCAAGATCAAGAATCGTACTGAGGTTGGTACAAATTGATAAATCAGTTACCGATGTACACATACAGTGAGCCAAATAAAAACTTGGATATTTTAGTAAGCTTTGGCTATTTTGCTTTAGTTTATTTAAAGTTTATAATTTTTATGAAAGTATAGCTCATTACTTAACAAACACGATATAAATCTAAATTTCAGACTTTGTGCAGAAATTATGAAAATTCTTTAAAGTTTGACCAGAAGTGGTACATGAGGATCATAGTTCAACAGTATATTTTACAATGAAGCACACACGTATTTGGCTAAACTTTCCAATTGCAGACGATGTGCTAATAAAAGATGTACATTTTCCTTTTTGTGCACGCATCGTAGCCATTTGAAAAAGTTGGTTTTTTAACTACCTTCTAATGAGAGTACATAAACCTGCCACGTCTATGTAGATTGATTCCTTTTATGCTATAGAACACTATAACAGTCTTCCCATAACAGTTTTAGCTACAATCTATATATATAAAAGTGAAATGTCTTTCGTATGACCGCGATGCCTGACCAAACGCCTGAATCGATTTCAATTCTGTAAAAAGCACATTTTTGGACCTTCTGTGTGGAAGGTTCCTTGATTTAAAAATATTTGAAATTTTTCAGTTGCTGTTGCCGAAAAACTAAGAAAGCTGACATGTCACGATTTCACAATTTCATAGAGTTTTCCGTATATTTCAGCACCTTGAAGGGAAATATTTCGACTAAAAATTTAATCGCTAGGTGGCGCTGGGGTCGGGATATTCATAAAAATTGCATTTACTTGCTGATTTGGCTCATATTTAGAAAACAATTTAGCCAATTTAAAAGAAATATTTGGACTTGAAACTTACACGATAGGTGGCCCTGTGGCCGAGACATCCCCAAAAATTATTTTACCCTAAGAGAAGGATATATCTACTATATATTTGTGGAAGTATGTATGCATGTATGTATGTATATATGTATGTATGTGGCACGTTGCAGCCTAAACGGACGGACAGAATCGAACAAAATTTTGACAGAGTATTGCCATGGCTCCTGGGCCTATAATAGGGTGAAAAAATTGGGATCCTACAAGGGGCGTGGCACCTCCCATAGGCGTGAAATTAATAATCAGCCATAACTTCGGAACCATAAGCCATATGACCTTGAAATTTGGTATACAGACATATAAATGTTAGGTGTTTATAAGAGGGTATATATAAATGAGTTTGTAGAAGGGGGCGTGGCACATCCCATAGGCGTGGAATTTTTTATCAGCTATAACTTCGGAACCTTAAGTCACACGAACTTGAAATTTGGTATGCAGACATCTCAACGATAACTGCTTATAGGAGGGTATATATAAATGAGTTTGTAAAATGGGGTGTGGCACATCCCATAGGCGTTGAATTTTTTATCAGCTATAACTTCGTAACCATAAGTCACACGAACTTGAAATTTGGCATGCAGACATTTTAATGGTAGGTGATTATAGGAGGGTATATATAAACGAGTTTGTAAAAGGGGGCGTGGCACATCCCATAGGCGCGGAATTTTTAATCAGCTATATCTACGGAACGATAGGTCCCACGAACTTGAAATTTGGTATGCAAACATGTCAATGGTAGGTGCTTATATGAGATTATATATAAACTAGTTTGCAAAAGGGGNTGAGATTATATATAAACTATTTTGCAAAAGGGGGCGTGGCACATCCCGTAGGCGCGGAATTTTTTATCTGNATATAAACTAGTTTGCAAAAGGGGGCGTGGCACATCCCGTAGGCGCGGAATTTTTTATCTGATATAACTTCGGAACCATAAGACTCACGAACTGGAAATTTGGTGTGCAGACATATCAATGGTAGGTCCTTATATGAGGGTATATAGAAATGAGTTTGCAAAAGGGGGCGTGGCACATCCCGTAGGCGCGGAATTTTTTATCTGATATAACTTCGGAACCATAAGACTCACGAACTGGAAATTTGGTGTGCAGACATATCAATGGTAGGTCCTTATATGAGGGTATATAGAAATGAGTTTGCAAAAGGGGGCGTGGCACATCCCGTAGGCGCGGAATTTTTTATCTGATATAACTTCGGAACCATAAGACTCACGAACTGGAAATTTGGTGTGCAGACATATCAATGGTAGGTCCTTATATGAGGGTATATAGAAATGAGTTTGCAAAAGGGGGCGTGGCACATCCCGTAGGCGCGGAATTTTTTATCTGATATAACTTCGGAACCATAAGACTCACGAACTGGAAATTTGGTGTGCAGACATATCAATGGTAGGTCCTTATATGAGGGTATATAGAAATGAGTTTGCAAAAGGGGGCGTGGCACATCCCGTAGGCGCGGAATTTTTTATCTGATATAACTTCGGAACCATAAGACTCACGAACTGGAAATTTGGTGTGCAGACATATCAATGGTAGGTGTTTATAGGAGGGTATATATAAACGAGTTTGTAAAAGGGGGCGTGGCAGATCCCATAGGCGTGGAATATTTCATCAGCTATAACTTCGGAACCATAAGCCCCATGAACTTGAAATTTGGTATGAAGACATATCAATAGTACGTGCTTATATGAGGGTTGGCGTGGAATCCTTTATCAGCTATAACTTCGGAACCGTAAGTCCCAAGAACTTGAAATTTGGTATGCAGACATATCAATGGTAGGTGTTTATAGGAGNATTTCATCAGCTATAACTTCGGAACCATAAGCCCCATGAACTTGAAATTTGGTATGAAGACATATCAATAGTACGTGCTTATATGAGGGTTGGCGTGGAATCCTTTATCAGCTATAACTTCGGAACCGTAAGTCCCAAGAACTTGAAATTTGGTATGCAGACATATCAATGGTAGGTGTTTATAGGAGGGTATATATAAACGAGTTTGTGAAAGGGGGCGTGGTTTATCCCATATTCGTTGAAAGGTTTATCAGCTATAACTTCGGAACCATATGTCGCATCAACTTTAAATTTTGTATGCAGTTATAAACATAGTTGGTAGGTGCTTATAATAAGGTCTATATAAATGAGTTTGTAAAAGGGGGCGTGGTGCATCCCATAGGCCTGGATTTTTTTATCATCTATAACTTCGGAACCATAAGTCGCACGAACTTGAAATTCGGTATGCAGGTGTAGCTATGTAGGTGCTTATAAAAAGATAAATATAAATAAGTTTGGAAAAGATGGCGTGGCAAATCCCATAGGCGTGAAAATTTTTATCAGCTATAACTTCAAAACCATAAGTCACATGAAATTTAAATTTGGTATGCAGACATATCTATGGTAGGAGCTTATAGTAAGGTATATATGAATGAGTTCCCATAGGCGTGGAATTTTTAATCAGCCATAAATTGGGAACCATAAGTCAGATGAACTTGAATTTGGTATTTATACATAGGTATCTATGGGAGGTGTTCAGAGTAAAGTATATATAAATGAGTTTGTACATATATATATTTATCTATTAGATAACTCGGATATTTAAAACTGTTTGCTTTTTTTTTAAACCTTACCGTCTTTAGATTATTTTGAACTGAAAAGATTAAATACTTTTTATATTCCCGCGATGCTGTTAAACGAAAATGGTTCATTCATAATGAATAAAACTGCTTCCGAATTAAGCATTCTACCAGAAAATTGCAGCTATACTAAAAGAGCTAAGCGAATAGGCAGCTAAACGGAATATACTGTAGTAGACTAATTTTAATTTAGAAATTTGATCGTTACCTTAATCCACCTAATATTAATAATGGAACACGATTTGAAGTAGAAGTGAAGATCAATATTTAATTTAGTTAAATCACGATAAAGCTAAAAGTATGGCTCATAAGGATGGCTTAATGTAAACAAAGAAAACAGTTTGCCTCCTTTAAATTATGCTGAACTGAATATTTGTATTACTGTTTTATATTTTTATTTGTTCACCCCGAACGGCGTCGGGTGCTCTGATAGTCTATGTATATAAAAATGAAATGTCTTTCGTATGACGGCGATGCCTGACCAAACGGTTGAACCGATTTCAATTCTGTAAAAAGCACATTTTTGGACCTTCTGTGTGGAAGGTGATTTAATTTAAAAAAATTTTAAATTTTTTTTGTTGTTGCCGAAAAATGAAGAAAGCTGGGACATCGCGATTTCACAATTTCATAGTTTTCCGTATATTGAATGTCACTAAACTACTATACAGTTGGACCGATTTCTTTCATGTGTGGAACATATTTCAGCACCTTGAAGGGAAATATTTCGACTAAAAATTTAATCGCTAGGTGCCGCTGGGGTCGGTATATTCATAAAAATTGCATTTACTTGCTGATTTGGCTCATATTTAGAAAACAATTTAGCCAATTTAAAAGAAATATTTGGACTTGACACTTACACGATAGTTGGCCCTGTGGCCGAGATATCCCCAAAAATTATCTTACGCTAAGAGAGCGATATCTACTATATATTTGTGGAAGTATGCATGTATGTATGTATGTATGTGGCAGGTTGCAGCCTAAACGGTTGGACAGAATCGAACAAAATTTTGCCAGAGTATTGCCATGACACCTGGACCTATAATACGGTAAACAAAAAATTGGGATTCGACAAGGGGGCGTGGCCCCCCATAGGCGTGAAAATTTTAATCAGCCATAACTTCGAAACTATAAGTCACATGAACTTGAAATTTGGAATGCAGTCATATATATGGTAGGTGCTTACAGTAGAATATATATAAATGGCTTTGTAAAAGTGGGCATGGCACATCCCATAGGCGTGAAATTTGTTATCAGTCATAACTTCGGAACCATAAGTCACATGAAGTTGAAGTTACAGTCAAATATATGGTAGGTGCTAATAGTATGGTATAAATAAATGAGTTTGTGGAAGTGGGCGTGGCACATCCAATACGCGTGGAATATTTTATCAGCTATAAATCCGAAACTATAAGTCATATGAACTTGAAATTTGTTATTCAGTCATACATATGGTGGGTGCTTATAGTAGGGTATATATGAATGAGGTTGTAAAAGTGGGCGTGGCACATGCCGTAGGATTATTTTGTCAGCTATAACTCCGGTACTATAAGCCACATGAACTTGAAATTTGGTGTGAAGACATAACTATGGTAGGTGCTTACAGTAAAGTATATGTAAAGGGGTTTGTAAATGGGGGCGTGGCACATCCCATAGGCGTGTAAAATTTTATCAGCTAAAATTTCACAACCATCAGTCACATGAAATTGAAATTAGGTATGCAGACATATCTGCGGTAGCCGCTTTAAGTAAGGCATATATAATTGATTGGAACATCCCATAGGCGTGGAAAAATCGGAATCATATGTCACGTCAAATTGAAATTTGGCACGCAGACGTATCTATAGTAGGTGCTTATAGCAGGGTATATTTAAGTGAGTTTGTAAAAGGGGGAGCGGCACGTCCCATGGACCTGGAATGTTTTATCAGCTATAACTCCGGAGCTATAAGTCGCTTGAACTTGAAATTTCGTACGCAGCCATTTTAATGGTAGGTACTTATATTAGGGTATATATAAATGAGTTTGGAAAAGAGTGCATGGCACATCCAATAGGCATGGACTTTTTAAACAGCTATACCTTCGGAACTATAAGTCCCACGAACTTGAAATTTAGTATGCAGATATATCAATGGTAGGTGCTTATATATAAATGGGTTTGTAAAAGGGGGCGTGGCACATCCCATAGGCATGGAAAATTTTATCAGCTATATTTTTAAAATCATAAGTCAAATGAAATTGAAATTTGGTACGCAAACGTATCTATGGTAGGTGCTTATATTAGGGTATCTTAATATATAAATAAAGGTTTGTGAAAGGGGGCGTGGCACATCCCATAGGCATGGAAAATTTTATCAGCTATAATTTTAAAACCGTAAGTCAAATGAAATTGAAATTTGGTACGCAAACGTATCTATGGTAGGTGCTTATAGTAGGGTATCTTAATATATAAATATCCCGTGTCACTNTCTCCGTAACCGCTTAACCGATTTCAATGAAATTTTGTGGGTGTGTATTGTTGGTTCCAACTTAAAAGATAGGATAGTTGTAAACCCGAGAAAAAATATATTTTTTTTCATCGAAATTTTTTCTATGCTTCTCGCATCGTGCTTATCTACTCTGTATACATAAAAATGAAATGTCTTTCGTATGACGGCGATGCCTGACCAAACGGTTGAACCGATTTCAATTATGTAAAAAGCACATTTTTGGACCTTCTGTGTGATTTAAAAAAATTAAAAAAAATTGTTGTTGTTGTTGCCAAAAAATGAAGAAAGCTGAGACCTCACGATTTCACAATTTCATAGAGTTTTACGTATATTGAATGTTACTAAACTACTATACGACTGGACCGATTTCGTTCATATTTGGAACATATTTCAGCACCTTGAAGATAAATATTTCGACTAAAAATTTAATCGCTAGGTGGTGCTGGGGTCGGCATATTCATAAAAATTGAATTTACTTGCTGATTTAGCTCATATTCAGAAAATAATTTAGCCAATTTAAAAGAAATATTTGGACTTGAAACTTACACGATAAGTGGCCCTGTAGCCGAGACATCGCCAAAAATTATTTTACGCTAAGGATATATCTACTATATATTTGTGGAAGTATGTATGTATGTGCCAGGTTGCAGCCTAAACGGACGGACAGAATCGAACAAACTTTTGACAGAGTATTGCCATGACACCTTGGCCTATAATAGGGGAAAAAAATTGGAATTCGACAAGGGGGCGTGGCACCTCCCATAGGCGTGTAATTTTTAATCAGCCATAACTTCGAAACTATAAGTCACATGAACTTGAAATTTGGTATGCAGTCATATATATGGTAGGAGGTGCTGACAGTAGAGTATATATAACTGACTTTCTGAAAGTGGGCGTGGCACATCCCATGGGCGTGAAATTTGTTATCAATCATAACTTCGGAACCATAAGTCACATGAACTTGAAATTTGGTATACAGTCATATATATGGTAGGTGCTTATAGTATGGTATTAATAAATGAGTTTGTAGAAGTGGGCGTGGGACATCCAATAGGCGTGGAATATTTTATCAGCTATAAATCCGAAACTATAAGTCATATGAACTTGAAATTTGTTATTCAGTCATACATATAGTAGGTGCTTATAGTAGGGTATATATAGGGTTGCCAGACGTACTGCTTTTGGGAGTAAACGTACTCCTTTTTATTGCAATGTACTCCCTTGTACTCCCNCGGCATATTCATAAAAATTGAATTTACTTGCTGATTTAGCTCATATTCAGAAAATAATTTAGCCAATTTAAAAGAAATATTTGGACTTGAAACCTACACGATAAGTGGCCCTGTAGCCGAGACATCGCCAAAAATTATTTTACGCTAAGGATATATCTACTATATATTTGTGGAAGTATGTATGTATGTGCCAGGTTGCAGCCTAAACGGACGGACAGAATCGAACAAACTTTTGACAGAGTATTGCCATGACACCTTGGCCTATAATAGGGGAAAAAAATTGGAATTCGACAAGGGGGCGTGGCACCTCCCATAGGCGTGTAATTTTTAATCAGCCATAACTTCGAAACTATAAGTCACATGAACTTGAAATTTGGTATGCAGTCATATATATGGTAGGAGGTGCTAACAGTAGAGTATATATAACTGACTTTCTGAAAGTGGGCGTGGCACATCCCNTGGCCTATAATAGGGGAAAAAAATTGGAATTCGACAAGGGGGCGTGGCACCTCCCATAGGCGTGTAATTTTTAATCAGCCATAACTTCGAAACTATAAGTCACATGAACTTGAAATTTGGTATGCAGTCATATATATGGTAGGAGGTGCTGACAGTAGAGTATATATAACTGACTTTCTGAAAGTGGGCGTGGCACATCCCATGGGCGTGAAATTTGTTATCAATCATAACTTCGGAACCATAAGTCACATGAACTTGAAGTTTGGTATACAGTCATATATATGGTAGGTGCTTATAGTATGGTATTAATAAATGAGTTTGTAGAAGTGGGCGTGGGACATCCAATAGGCGTGGAATATTTTATCAGCTATAAATCCGAAACTATAAGTCATATGAACTTGAAATTTGTTATTCAGTCATACATATAGTAGGTGCTTATAGTAGGGTATATATAGGGTTGCCAGACGTACTGCTTTTGGGAGTAAACGTTCTCCTTTTTATTGCAATGTACTCCCTTGTACTCCCAAAAAAAAAAATATCTGGAAATGTACTCCTTTCTTAGTTTTGTACTTCTTTTGTACTCCTTTTTCCAGCTATTAATATTTTATCATATACAGGGTGTAAAATAATAACTGTTGCACAGGTTTTTTTTTTTTAAAAAAGCGACCTTTATAGATTCTGCGAAAAAGTAGTTTATTGTTAATTATCCACAGATTTTACTTAAATTTTATAAATAAGTTTTTCAATTTTACGCTTCATTTGGGTTTACCAGCGGTAAACTCTTTGAGAGAAGAGCGCAAGCGGCACGCAAGTCTTCGTCGGTTACTTTATATCTTCTGTAATCTTCTTGGCTCCTTTATACTCGGTCTTCGAAAAGACTCGGAACTGGTGACTAGGAGGCCATCATTCCACCAACCCTATAGTTATTTATTTTTAACATTCATTATTGCTTTGAAAAAGATTTCTATGATATGTTTGTTGTTTGTACCTAATTAATGGTAATTTGTAAGAGTAAATTGCACAAAAAATTAAGACAAAAATTGTACTCCTTTTTTATGTTTTGTACTGCTTTTTTTCTATCGAAAATAGAAATGTACTCCTTTCTCCGTTTCAGAATCTGGCAACCCTAGGTATATATGAATGAGGTTGTAAAAGTGGGCGTGGCATATCCCATAGGAATATTTTATCAGCTATAACTCCGGAACTATAAGCCACATGAACTTGAATGTTATGCAGACATAGGTAGGTGCTTACAGTAAAGTATACATAAAGGGGTGGGGCGTGGAAAATTTATCAGTTACAATTTCAAAACCATAAGTCAAATGAAATTGAAATTTGGTACGCAAACGTATCTATGGTAGGGCTTGGCACATCCCATAGGCGTGGACCCTTTTATCAACTACTAGCAGACCATTACTAGCAGACCTGGCGAACTTCGTCCCGCCCAAAATTTTTATATATTTTATTGAAACTTTGTGGTCCAACATTTTTACCAACAATTCACGTTTACGATTTTCATTGGCACATTCGTCTGCTAAGATTATGGTTTGGTGGTAATTTGCCGCTTTAAATAACCTAATAAATATCCGTGAAGAAGTTCTTGAAATTCTCCAGTTGTGCGGCATTTCATAGCACGGTTATTCGCAAAGCGAAATAAATTTTTTCCTCTTCACTCCCTGNTTTAGGATGATTTCACTCACCAACACACATACAAAAGAATTAAAAAATACATTCAAAGATAGCTACAGGTCGGTACGTTTGTAGGCCTCACACCCCCTTTTCCAATAGCCCAAATTTTCTCCATGAGTATGGGATTGATTTCAACTACATACATATCTGAATACTTTCAGAGATATGCAGTATAAAAATTCGATTTATTGCGAGTGATTTCGTTTATCTCCATACCAACTTCCAGAACTCTACCATGCACACTTTCAGAGATATGTAGCATGAGAAATTCGGTTTGTATGGGAAGTGCCACGCCCCCTTT
>NW_016158740.1:62944-98879 GCF_001687245.7 Rhagoletis zephyria
CATATAAGTATATCGGTAACCGTTCTACCAATTTGTACCAAACTCGGTATGGTTATTGTACTTGCCACGTGTAAGCAAAACGTTGAAAATTATTGAAATCGGACTAAAATAACGGCCGATTCTCATGAAACGGTAAATTTAAGAAATGCTTGAAACTTCAATATTTCGAAATTGAAGGACGCTGATTTACTCAAAATTGATACACCTCGGCTTACCATCTAGCGGAAGGTTTCGGAAGGGTGAAAAAATATATATTTAATACTTGCGCCGGGTATTTAATGTTCGGCTCTGCCCGAACTTAGACTTTCTTACTTGTTTTAATTTAAACTTTATTTATATAAATAGTATTTCATATAAATAGCCTTTTATCACGCAAGTATTATTACAAAAGCTTGGCCAAACGCCTAGCAAGAGCTGAAGGCACGATTATTATTTTAACAAATTTCAGATATACATACTTATGTATCTATTACAAGTATAAAAAAGAATTGATATCAATATTTATTCAACGTATGTAATATTAAAATGACATTAGCTCATATTTTTATTTAAAAATAAAATTTTGTCGAGGTTTTCACCATGCAGTCGTGTACGTCTTTCTTCCAGAATTCTGCCNTGCAGTCGTGTACGTCTTTCTTCCAGATTTCTGCCTGACACAGAAAAAAACTCTTTCACTAGTTGCTGAGCTAGCTGGTATGTTTAAAATTGGCCTTGAAAGACTTCAAAGAAGCTTTCTCCCAAAATTTTAAAACATCGTCACAACTTTTGTTTCCGAATTTTTCAAATACATCTGTATTTCCGTATTAATTTCTTCAAAAACTGTTTCTGCATATTCATTTATCGCATCTTTGAATTCGTCAAAAGTTGCACCGGTTTTGCCCTTTTCGAGGTAGAAGGAATGTCATCATCCAGAATTTGGGAATCGTGCTGAGGGCGAGCGTTCTTTTCTTCAAGTGCAGTCTACCTAAGTAAGAGTAGAATAGATGCGAAAATAGTAGCACTTTTCAGCTGTTCATCGGCGGAAAATGAATTCAAAGCAATTGCTTTGAAATAGTCACCCGGTACTATCCCTGTTACAACACATACTTGAGTGACATTGACATGCAATTTCTTTAAAGTTTGCGCCTAAACTGTAGGCAAACCGAAAAACTGCAGATGTGCAAATGAATATTACAGAATGCCTCCAATTTCAAAGGAAAAAGAATAAATGTTGCCACTCTAGTGAAAGTTAAACAGTAAGTTTACGATTTTATTTTAGATTAAAATACAAATAAGTACATACATAATAATAATAATAATAGATTGGCGCTTACACATATGTTAGTGTTTGGCCGAGCTTCTCCTCCGACTTGTGGCGTGCGCCTTGATGTTGTCACACAAATCGGAGGGATCCGGTTAGAGTAGTCGATCCTCGAGACGAATGTCTCGGAAATCCTAACCATGGATCGCCTTCTTTGGGCCATTGGCTCCTTCAAGCCCTTCAAGGAATTTTAGTCCATTAAATATTGCGATGCGATGGAGCAAAACCTTCCTAGGTTTTGATCACCACTTAAGAATGCCAAAATATTAATCTGGTTAACGATTAAAAGTTAATGATTAAAAAGTTAATCGCGATTAACGATTAAAATTAATTAATCGTAATCATCTGTATGATTAATGATTAAGTTTTTATAATCGTTAATCATCGGTTGTGATTACGATTAAT
Organism: Rhagoletis zephyria; assembly: GCF_001687245.7. Lineage (NCBI taxonomy): Eukaryota > Metazoa > Arthropoda > Insecta > Diptera > Tephritidae > Rhagoletis > Rhagoletis zephyria. The sequence goes on from NW_016158740.1 coordinate 64,650, forward strand.
TAATTTTAATCATCAATCGTTAATCTGATTAAAAAAAATCCGATTAAGTGATCTAGTTTTTCCGAATTTTAAATCAAACACCATTTACGGTTATTATTTTGTGTTTGACGCTTACAAAAAATACATAATACTTATATAAACAAATAATAATTATAAATTGTATAACATAAATTGGGAGTTTTGCAAACTCATCGCACATGTGCAGAGAGATACTAAAACCTAATTTGCATAACGTCTGTTGGTAATAGATCACAATGAAAATGCACAGCAAATTGCTTAGATTGATGAGGGAAACCGACTTAGCCATACCCGATTAACTGACCTTATGTACAAAAGACAATTCCGGCATAAATAAATTAATAAAAAAATCTACTTAATCAAATTAAGGGTTAATGATTAAAAATTAATTTTTTACTCACGGTTACGATCAACTGATTAATCAGATAAAATTAAATCATGATTAACTGTAATTCGATTGAATCTAATCGGATTAACTAATTGATTAAAAAATCAATCGACCAGTGCCAACACTGAATAATGCTAACGTAATTTTCACACAGCCAACTAGTACTTGCATACGTATGCGGGACCTCAGAATAAAATAACTTACGAATGCAAAAATAAGCAAAAAAGGTTTTGCTTTTTATTAAATGTCTGATTAAAAAATATTCAACTCTTTATTAAAATAAAATACACATGAAAATCAACTTGTTTTTGTTTTATCTGCAATAATTGAGGAGTTAGATGGAAAAGGGCACTTCTGTTAAAACTGCTTTCTGAGATGTTAGCGTTAAAGTTTCTCATCTGTGATAACTTCCCTGTTTTTGTGGTATATAAACAAGTAGTAATGAATAAAAATTTATTACTGTGAAAAAAATCGTCGTATTACCAAGGTTCGACCCTAATTTAACTGTAATAAACGCTTTCGATTGAAAACCGTCTTTCCTAGGTTTTTCTTAGTTACGATTTTTTTTGGAAAAATAGGTAAAATAAACTCCTTTAAAAATATAATTTTTGCATTATAAAATAGCGTTATTTGTGTATAGCGTAGCAGTTCCTTCAAACGATGTATTTCAATGTGCATACATCATGAAAATTTCGTGTAAAATTCTTTAAGCGCTGACGCGCCGCACAATGGGCCATAAGACGACATTAGCCGGGAAAAAATCAAAGTGGAATTATGATGTTTTGATAATTGCAACTTTTTAATAAATGTCGAATTACATAGAAAATATTATTATTTGGTGTTTTAAAGCCCAGTTTAGATTTTTTTGTAGGTCAAATTTGATGTTTTAAACTTTGTTTTCTAGGTTAGGTTAGGTTAGGTAAGCGGGCTGCCTCCATGCCTCATGTGGAGGCTCACTTGGACTCGACTAAGCTATACGTTGTGATGCCCTTAGAGGGGGGAGGATGGGGGGAGGTGGAAAGAGGGGGAAGCTATGGGAGAAAGAAAGACGACACCTATGGCTTTTTGACGGAGAAACGCTCCGTGCTCACAACGAGGTTCTTCAGTCGACTGATGTCCACACCAGAGAGCTCATCGGGAGTGCGGAAAAAGTGCGATCCAAGGTGCTTAAACCTTAGGTTTGCAAAGGCAGGGCACCAGAGCAGCAGATGTTGAGATGATTCCACCTCATCGTCCTCCATGCAGCTGGTGCAGTAAGTTATCCGCGACACTCAGCCTTACCGCATGGTTACCAATCACACAGTGACCAGTAAGCACTCCCACCAATAGTGAGAGATGCAGCTTGCTTAGTCTCAAGAGCTCCCTAGACCGCCCCGGTTTACCCGTGGCCAGAAAGACTTTGGCACCCTGCACTCCAATGTGTTCGCCCAGCGCTCGCTGAGCTGACTAAACGCCCATCTGTCCAGAAGCAGAACACACGAGGTCAGAGGAGCCCCCAGATCCTCCCTATCCGAAAGTTGCCAGCGATTTCGCTGTGATCTGGAACCCAAATAAACTTAATGGCAAAATAGTTAGACGCGGTCGATAAGGAAGTCAAACACTCCCTCACCGTTTTCGAATGCACCGTCAGGGAGCCAAGAGCCTTGATGACAGCCTGGGTGTCAGAATAGATATTTACCTCTTTAACAGATGTTACACTAGAGAGCAACCAATCCGAAGCCTCTTTTATTGCGGCCACCTCAGCCTGGAAAACACTACAGTGATCCGGTAGCCTAAATTTCAGGTTCATGGAGAGCTCTTCGCAGACCTTCCCATCCAGCTTCGACCCATCTGTAAATAAGTTTATAGGTCCTCGGTTCCAGATACTGCCCCCCTCCCAGTCTTCCCTCGCCGGAATGTGGGAGATAAAAGATCGATGTCGTACAGTGGCCTGTCCGAGTCGGTAGGAACCCGAAGTCTCTTAGAATTCTGGAGTGCCCATAGCTCGAGGTGAACTTGAAGCCCACCCCTCTTAGCCTTACTGCGGCACGCTCAGCGGCAACCCAGCCAGCTATGTCTATAGGCACAACATTTAACATGACATTAAGCGCAAGAGTAGATGTGGTTCGAAGTGCCCCACTGATTCCAATTAAGGCAGCTCTTTCCACCTTCTCCAGCTGCTTGACGATGTAGGCCTTGTCAAGTGCGTTACACCAGACAAGTACCCCATATAATAAGATTGGCTTGATTATAGTTTCATAAAGCCAATGCACTTCCTTCGGCGAGAGGCCCCAGCGCTTGCCAATGGCCCCTCTGCAACAATACAGTGCTACTGTAGCCTTCTTGACTCTTTCCTCCACGTTAGGCTTCCAGGAAATCTTAATGCCAAGGATTAAGTCCAAGTACTTCACCCAGTCAGAGAGCCTCAGAGGAAGGCCACCCATTGAGGGAAGACGGCAATTCGGTATCTTACACCACCTTAGTAAAGAGAAAAAGCTCCGTTTTACTGAGATTTACACCCAGCCCGCAGCTAGAAGCCCAGTTCTCAACCAAGCTCAAGTAACCCTGCATAAGCTCAAACAGTGCTTGCGGGAACTTTCCTTTTGTTATCAATACTACATCATCGGCATAGGCAACCACCCGACAGCCACTTCTTTCCAGAGCCACCAGCAGGTCATTGATTACAACGACCCAAAGTAATGGCGCGAGAACTCCCCCTTGCGGAGTACCTCTACTCACACACCTCCGGATTGAAGCATTGCCCCACTCAGCCGCTACAGTTCTATTGCAAAGTAAGCGGTAGATAAACTTGACAAGGTCGGCTCCGACCCCTAGCTTATTTAGGGAGTTAACTACAGCCTCAGGCAAAACATTATTAAAAGCCCCTTCAATATCAAGGAAGGCACCGGCCGCAAATTCCTTCTGCGAAAAGGATTTCTCGATATTTTCAACGACCGTTTGTAAGGCCGTTTCGACAGTCCTGCCCTTGCAGTAAGCATGCTGATCCAAGGAAAGGGCATCCCTGAGGGTCCCGCTTTTTAAATGCAGATCGATCAGCCTCTCCAGCGTCTTCAGAAGAAACGAGGAGAGACTTATCGGCCTGAAATCCCTGNGGTAAGCATGCTGATCCAAGGAAAGGCCATCCCTGAGGGTCCCGCTTCTTAAATGCAGATCGATCAGCCTCTCCAGCGTCTTCAGAAGAAACGAGGAGAGACTTATCGGCCTGAAATCCCTGGGTGATACATGAGGGGCTTTACCCGCCTTGGGAATGAACACGACTCTGACCACCCTCCAAGGCCCCGGAATATGACCCTTAGCCAGACAATCCTCGAGANAGTAAGCATGCTGATCCAAGGAAAGGGCATCCCTGAGGGTCCCGCTTTTTAAATGCAGATCGATCAGCCTCTCCAGCGTCTTCAGAAGAAACGAGGAGAGACTTATCGGCCTGAAATCCCTGGGTGATACATGAGGGGCTTTACCCGCCTTGGGAATGAACACGACTCTGACCACCCTCCAAGGCCCCGGAATATGACCCTTAGCCAGACAATCCTCGAGAATGGGCATCAACCAGCGGCACGACACTTCTGCTTAATATTTTAGTGGAAATTTTAACCATCTATAAGGCATTTTTTAAACAGCGGTTCAAAACGCCCGTTCTGGTTGAAGTAGACCACCCTTCAATCCATAATCCGAAAAAAATCGTAAGAACTCCGCAGTTTAACATAACGGCAGATAAGATTATTACAAAAATTTTTAATACCGACGAATAACCTTTTTAAATTTTTTAATGGATCTGTAGAGAATAATTTATGTACGTATATACTAGGGATGGGCACGGGACTAAATATTCAATCCCGATCCGCCAATCCCGAAATTAAATTTTTAAGTACCGAACCCGCCCACCTCGAGGATTTTCAGAATTGTACCGCGGGTGCCAAAATCTATAACTAAGATTAATTCATGTTTCAAATTAATTTTAAATAATAAAGAAACCCATTTATGAACTGGCATCTTCGGATATTTTGTTTTGCTTTGCTGTTCGTTTTCGTTTCATAAAACGTTTATAAAGAAAATTTTCTGAATTTTCGGAGGTTGCAAGTTTTAACGGGAGTGTCAGGCAAAGATTTTGGTCCCGTCCCGCTCGAAAATTTTTTAAAGACCTTCCCGACACCGTGCATCCCGGTCATTTTGAAATCAGTACGTGGGTCCCGCGAATCCCGATGTCCCCTGCACATCAGGGTTCGGAAATATTCATATATGGGCGTTCGCGTACATACATTTATGATTTTATACATGCACGTGAACATATCAAATATTCTCCACTGATTCTCCTTCGCAAACGAGAAGCAAAAATCAAGTCCAGATCGTTCGCGAATGTTAGGTAGAAAAAATTTCCGCTGTTGTTCGTACGCGTATTTATTGGAGCACCAAACCTCGTGCGTCCATACAGACATCGATGCCTTCTCGAACGTTCACTGCTGTCATTCTCCTTCATAAGTGAATGTAAATTAGGGATGGGCGATGATGAGACATCATCGATTTTTTCATCGGTGATGACATCGGAGGGTCAACATCGATCCTCGGTTTTCATCGACCGACAATCAACGATTTTACACAATATCGATATCATTCTAAAATACGGAATTGTTCCCGTGCTCATCAGAAGTAAGCCATTCTATTGGGAGCGTTCACGCAATTTTTAACATTATTTGTTTTCATTAATTTTTTTCTCGAAATTATGTTTAAGAGTTTCAGATTTGTTTAAAAAATGTCATCAAAAAACTTAAAATCAAATCAAATATTTTACTACCTTCGCCTTTTTTATGAATTATAGTTTTACTATACGTACAACCATGTNAAGGTTGCAAGTTTTAACGGGAGTGTCAGGCAAAGATTTTGGTCCCGTCCCGCTCGAAAATTTTTTAAAGACCTTCCGGACACCGTGCATCCCGGTCATTTTGAAATCAGTACGTGGGTCCCGCGAATCCCGATGTCCCCTGCACATCAGGGTTCGGAAATATTCATATATGGGCGTTCGCGTACATACATTTATGATTTTATACATGCACGTGAACATATCAAATATTCTCCACTGATTCTCCTTCGCAAACGAGAAGCAAAAATCAAGTCCAGATCGTTCGCGAATGTTAGGTAGAAAAAATTTCCGCTGTTGTTCGTACGCGTATTTATTGGAGCACCAAACCTCGTGCGTCCATACAGACATCGATGCCTTCTCGAACGTTCACTGCTGTCATTCTCCTTCATAAGTGAATGTAAATTAGGGATGGGCGATGATGAGACATCATCGATTTTTTCATCGGTGATGACATCGGAGGGTCAACATCGATCCTCGGTTTTCATCGACCGACAATCAACGATTTTACACAATATCGATATCATTCTAAAATACGGAATTGTTCCCGTGCTCATCAGAAGTAAGCCATTCTATTGGGAGCGTTCACGCAATTTTTAACATTATTTGTTTTCATTAATTTTTTTCTCGAAATTATGTTTAAGAGTTTCAGATTTGTTTAAAAAATTTCATCAAAAAACTTAAAATCAAATCAAATATTTTACTACCTTCGCCTTTTTTATGAATTATAGTTTTACTATACGTACAACCATGTTCAGGTATATCGCCATCTGAAATGCAAAAGTCGTAACTACATATGTATGTATGGATGTATGAACGGCGAATATCTGGAATCATCGGCACTTCGATTATGTGTGCAAGGTATCGATGTGCTACATAGTCCGCAGTCGATTATAAAACATCGATATTTTACGACTTACCATCGATAAAATCGAATATCAATGAATATTGGACATCCCTAATGTAAATGCTGCGTCAAACATGCGCAGAAAGTTGGTGTGGCTAGAAATACCATTCTATGCGAAGGCATAATTGCATAAGATTTGCACCGTTCATTCGATTTGCAAAAATGAGGTGTCAAATAAAAGGGTTTTGCCTCTAGACATGGGCGTAGCCAGGTAGGGGCAGGGGGTGCTCGAGCCCCCCTCCCCCCTAACTTTCAAATTTTCCTTATATAAACGCTTTCGCTCGCAGTTGGACTACTTCGATGTTTTCGTGATTGTTGAAACGTGGTTAAACAATGATTTTTTTGACTCAGAATTTTTTTACCCAAATCTGTTCGTTGTCTTTCGTAGAGATTCCATCAAAACGAGTCGCTCAAGGGGGGGGGGGGTGTCTTGATTGCGGTGCAACGCAAGTATCGCGCTTCGTTAATTACATTGGATAACGAAGATACCCTGCTCGACCAGCTGTGTGTTAGTGCAAGTGGGTCTAATCTTACTGATAAATTATTTATAGTTGCCTCAAATAGTGTTGATAGTCTCTACAGAGCTCACTCAGATAATATTGTATCATGAGTTACTGGAAAATTAGGTGATAATCATATTTGTATTTTAGGGGATTTTAATCTTAGCAACCTTAATTGGTCGCAAAGTGACTGTAATTCGGGTCTTACACCTACTAATCGCTCAACTATTTGGGAATCTTATTTTATTGATAATATTTTAACCGTGAACTTGCTGCAAATTAACGCATTTAAAAACAAGCTCGATAGATTGTTGGATCTAATCTTTGTTAGTGACAATATAAATTTTAATCTGTCTAAATGTTGCTCTCCAGTCACGTCCTCGGATATGCATCATGTTCCTTTGGTTCTTAATGTAGAATTTTATGAGTTCACCTCTGGAACTTTAGTAGATAAAATTGCCTTCAACTTTAAACGGTGTGATTTTGCAAGCCTGGACAGTTTATTTGCCGAGTTTAGTTGGGAAGAGCAGCTTTCAGGCACTGATGTCGCCGAGTGCTATGGTTCTTTCAGGTCAGTGGTGTATAATACATGCTTACTCAATATTCCTACTATTAAAAGTAAGCCCTATAAACTCCCCTGGTATACTAAAGGGCTAAAAAAAGTTTAAAACCTTAGAAACAAATATTATAAGAAGTTTAGATTAACTAATAACCAAGTTTTCTATGAAAAATATCGCCAATATCTGAAGGAATTTAACTGTTTGGATAAATTGTTGTATAGAAACTATATTCTTAGGTTCGAAATCAATAATAAGTCTGATCCGAAGGCCTTCTGGAACTTCGTCAAGTCGAAAAAAGCGTGTTCCACAATTCCATCATCAGTCGTCTTCAACGGAAAATCTGCATGTTCTCCACATGATGCTGCAAACCTCTTTGCTGATTTTTTTAAAATCCAATTTTATTTCAGATGATGATTTTTCTATCAATAATCAAACATTGAATCCGAATTCCGCACTCAGTTTTGGTTCGGTTGCACTTACTTCTAATGATATCTTAAAAGGAATTTCGAAGCTCAAAAACCTATCGCAAACGGACTTTGATGGTCTCTCGGCTCTTTTATTAAAAAGTTGTCCCGCTCAGGTACTTCCGTTGAAAACGATCTTCAATAAATCTTTGTATTTTGGGAAATTCATTGATGCCTGGAAACTGGCTTCAATAACCCCTATATTTAAGAATGGCAACAAGAATGATGTTAGCAATTATAGGCCTATTTCGAAACTCACAAATGTATCTAAGCTCTTTGAAATTGTCGTCAAAGATAAAATGTATTTCTCAGTTAAGAGTTTAATTAGCCAAAATCAACATGGGTTTGTAACGGGTCGTTCCACAGTTACAAATCTGGCAGTCTTTAGCGAATATTGCATCTCAGCATTTTCTTCAGGATGTCAAGTTGATTGCATCTACACCGACTTTTCGAAAGCCTTCGACAAAGTTTCGCACATGGTGTTGATTGACAAACTCGCATGCCTTGGCTTCCACTCAACCTTTCTGCAATGGCTCAAGTCATACTTGTATCGACGACGGTGTGTTGTAACTGTGGATAACGCGCAATCAGAACCTTTTTTCGCTACTTCCGGTGTTCCACAAGGTAGTGTTCTAGGTCCCTTGCTTTTTATATTATTTATAAATGACATCGGTTCTTGCTTTTCTTTTGCTAATTTTCTTTTATATGCAGATGACTTGAAGATTTATTCAACTGTTAAGAATTCTTCTGACATGAAAAAGCTCCAATCCGAGTTGGATAACTTTTATTTGTGGTGCTTAAGATCTCATCTTTCATTAAATATTAACAAATGCTTTTACGTATCATTTTCAAAATCGCGAAATTTATTAATAACTCGGTATAGTTTATCTGAGTGTAGTCTGCAGTCAGTTAACGAAATCAAGGACCTTGGTGTTATCTTTGACAGCAAATTTTCATTTAGCAGCCATATTAATTTTATTATATCGAAAGCATATGCTATGCTTGGCTTTGTGCGGCGGAATAGCACTGAATTTTCCGATCCGTACACTTTAAAACTGCTATATACCTCTTTCGTACGTTCTCACCTGGAGTATGCAGCAATAATCTGGCGTCCGTTCCACCAGTTCCATATCAATAGGATTGAACGCGTTCAGAAAGTGTTTCTCAAATTTGCCTTACGATCACTACGCTTTTCTGAGCCCATACCCTCATATAATGCGCGCTTATCGCTGCTCAATCTAAAATCGTTAGATAAAAGAAGGTCAACATTGTCTCTAACTTTCATTTTTTGCATTATCCAAGGATCTTGTGACTGTCCGCAGCTTTTGGGTAGAATAAATTTTAATGTACCGAGGAGGTATCTGCGTGCTTCCCTGCCTTTTTATGCTGAAAATTTCAGAACGAATTATGCCCGTAATGCACCCATTGGCCGTGCAATTTGCGAATTTAACCAGATCTCAACTTCTATCGACCTTGATTTTTCTCTACCTAAGTCAATTTTTATCAATATTCTTAATTTGATGCCCTAGTTTAAGCTTGATTGTTAAATAGTCTGTAAGAAATTATGCTTTCATAGACTGATTGTTAAATAAATAAATAAATACATAAGATAGTACCCTGAAATGCCAGCTTAATAGGGTCGATCCCCCCCCTAAATTTCATTCTGGCTACGCCGATGCCTCTAGATGTGTAGTGAGGTTATATTTTTTAATAGGGTTGCCACCTGCTTTTAAAATTAGGGGTATTTTTTTTGAATAGAACTTTCTACATTTCTAGAATTTTTCTACATCACAAAAATATATCCCGGTTTTTTAAATCAATAAATATTTAGAGGGTGCTGAAAGCGCTCGAAGTTTCCCATGTATTTTATATGGCAAAAAAAAAAACGATTTTTCGTGGAAACGAAATAGTCTCCTGAAGAGAAATTGATTTTCAAGAATTCTATACCATTTCCACGAAAAATTGTTTTCTTTTTGCGATATAAACTACATGGGAAACGTTGAGCGCTTTAAGCACCCTCTAAATACTTATTTATAAAAAAAAAACGGGGTATATTTTTGCGATGTAGAAATGTCTAATATCTAATATATAAAAATCTCGTGTCACGGTGTTAGTGGTCGAACTCCTTCAAAACGGCTCNGAAAAATTGTTTTCTTTTTGCGATATAAACTACATGGGAAACGTTGAGCGCTTTGAGCACCCTCTAAATACTTATTTATAAAAAAAAAACGGGGTATGTTTTTCCGATGTAGAAATGTCTAATATCTAATATATAAAAATCTCGTGTCACGGTGTTAGTGGTCGAACTCCTTCAAAACGGCTCGGATCTTTATGAAATTTTTTGTTTATATCGATGGCTGAGTGGCAGATCGGCCTATCTCGGCAGCCAGTTCGAAATCGCTCTATCTCAAAAAACTTTTCAAGAACGCCCTATTTCAGAACTCGATTCAAAAACGCCCTATCTCCAAGATAAAATTTATAAGGAATTTTTGAAATAATCATATTTTTCAAGTATTAAAGTCCCTTTAAAAAGAATCCTGACGTCAGAGAGAAAAACTAAAAGAGCGGGATTACTATATTTGGTCCATGGTTTCGGGAGTATATTGATTTGTGTGTGTGTAAAATTGACTATCACACGGTGTAGTATATATGAATGATTTAAAGCGGTCATCTTTCAAGTTGTTTACTGTGCCATTATGAATGGATACCAGCATCCTTGAAAATACGGGATCTCTTTTGGTTTCTTTAGCTATGTCTTTAAAGCTTAAGTGAATATGATTCTCGGACTCTATAAAATAGACATAATTGATTTCGCTTGACCCTTGACCGATAAATGATTGAGGTATTCTTGACACATTGTCAGCATCATTCAGATTTCCTTTGATATATTCTATTTTATAGGTAAAACCCGATAGAGTTACTGCTCATCGTTGAACACGAGCAAATGCCATTAAAGGTAAACCTTTTGCTTCCCCGAAGAGTAATACAAGAGGTTTATGGTCAGCCATTAATATGAATTTGTTTCCCAACAGATACTGTCTCAACTTTGTAACTGAAAAAATAATTGCAAAAGCCTCCTTCTCCAAAGTGCTATAATTCCTTTCACTTTTCGTCAATGCTATTGATATGAACGGTATCGGTTTCATCGAATTATCAGAAAACTTATGTGATAATACCCCCGCGACTGCATTGTTACAAACATCAGTTGTTAAAATTATGGGTAAGTTTGGATTAAAGTGAACAAGTACTTGATCCGAACAAACATAACATTTAATTTGCTTATATGCCTCTGGCATCATTCCGACCACCTGAACTTAACATTTTTCTTTAGTACATCATATAAAGGTGACATCTTTTTCGCAAAATTATTGATAAATATTGAATAATAATTAACCATACCTGCAAATAGTTGTTGGAATAGGTGCATTTTCATCCTTTCAACTCTTTCATCAGTTTTCCTTAATCCATATTTGTCAATTGAAAATCCCAAGTAACTAATTTTCGTTTGAAAGAAAACACTCTTACTTGTATTAAGAGTCAAATGGGCCGGTTTTTAGTTTTTCTAGGACTAATCCCAAGGTTTTTAGGTGCTCATCTATATTTCTGCCAGTGACTGTGATGTCATTTGGAAATACCTCGTAATAGATTTTCTACGGCTTATTGGAAAATAGCCGCCGCTGNCTTGATATATTCCAACATTTGGAATACCTCGTAATAGATTTTCTACGGCTTATTGGAAAATAGCCGCCGCTGGCTTGATCCCGAAAGGTAAACGAGTAACTTTGAGGGTACCTATTTGCGTACTCCACGAACATAACAATTGTGATGCTTGTACTTGATGAACTAACTGATTGTACGCGTTCGACATATCAAGCTTTGTAAATAATTCTCCTCTTTAGAGGGATGCAAAAATTTCTTCAATACGAGACAAAGGATATTCTACGTCTACCAAATACTTGTTTAGGGTGACTTTATAGTCTGCACACAATCTCAAGTCTCCGTTCGGTTTCAAAAGTGGAACAAGAGGTGTTCCTCAATCGGAGTGGTCTACTAATCCAAGAACCTCCAATTAAATCACGAAATTTTGTTTCAACTTTGTCTTTTCATTTAATAGTAACAACACTTTGCTAGTACTATATTTACCAAGTGATTTATCAAAAACACTCGAAAACTCAGCTTTAAAATGTCGAACCAACTCTTCATGGTCAATCTTGTTTATTTAATTGAGGTTATAAGCGCGTAAAAACGTTCTGCCTAACAAGGGTGGATTCTGAAGTTTGGTTATGACTACAGTAATTCCTTTGTAATGCCCATGTAACTAACTTGTGCACTGTATCACCAACAACATTGATACGATCACCGCTATAATCCAAGTAAGACGTATTACTCTTTCTGATGCTTTTATTAATGTTCTCTTTCAAAAAGATTCTGATATCAGCGTACATGGTGCACCAGTGTCACAGGCTACCTTAACCTCAACACCATCAATGCTTACAGGAAGAGAATGTACCATATTCGGCTTGCTATGAGTTATGTAAAAATATAATAATCGAAAACATCTCAAAAGGTTTTTTACAATGGGGTAAAGTCTTAATTTCATTTGATAAGTAATTTAATTGTACCTTCATTCTTCAAACTGAAGCAAGTTGTCCTATTCTGCCGCATGTGTGACATTTTCTCTTCTTAAACTTGCACTTGATTCCTCCATCCGCAATGAGTACAGGGTTTTCGCGCGTTCTTAGTCTCGTTGAAACTGCTACTTCCTTTATAGCTCGAGTTTTTAGTCTCGCTAAAATCGCTATTGCCTTTGTGGTTCGTCTTCTTCCCTCTCACGAAGTTCACGTTGACGTCGCTGCTTTCACGTTTTGCCGCCATTTTGCTTTCAAAAATCATCGCCTTTCTTAATGCATCCTCGCACGAAATTTTTTCGTCTTCCTCACATAGTATTTAATATATGTGAACTCTTGTGCAAATTATAAATTGATTTAATATAAATGAATTTAACTCTTCACCGAGTTTGCAATTAAGTGCGATTTTCTTTACTCGTGTGCACCATTCTGTCCCTGTTTCGTTTCATTTTCTACGCTCTTGGAACACAACCACGGGTGGAGTATAATGTGTCTCCAAAATGTTGCACAAGTCTTTAAAACTTTTTTGCACAGGTGATTGTGGCCTACATAGACAGTGTAGAAGTGATTGGCACCCGGTGCCTTTTTCGAGACTTCAAGTATACTCGCAAACAATGCGGTGTAAGTACGTCCGCCACCGCAAGCAATGCGCTAGTTGTGAACATCGCATTTTTTGTCGCGTTCGTGTTTGCGGTGACTTGTATGTCCAAAGCATCGTTACTGCACACATGCCATAATTTAGTGCTAATTAAGTGCCGTTTTATGCTGCTAAAAAATATTTAGTGCTCTGTAAATTTTGGTAAAAACATGTGGTAGACATCTCTTCAGCTGAAGTAAGCACTGCACTATCAATATCTCTGGAACCAAAAAGCGCATATACTTCTACCTAACGCCATAATTTAGTGCTTATCTAGTGCGGTGCACCGCATTCAAACAAGCATATCCACAAGTAATGCGATGTTTGCGTTGTTTTAACGACCGCACATACCACCGCATAACCGAAGGAGACATGACAATGCGGTGCCACACTATGCAGTAACGACGCTTTGATCGAGCACAAAACACTCAAACACGACATCAATTGAACTTGCGGAGATTGCGGTGGCGGTAGATTTCGTTACTAAGTATTATTTAGTTTGAGTGGTACAGTAAATATTCGAAAATGCGATACACCGCAACTGATCTCTCCTGTGTAGTACGCTGTACAATGCTGTACCCACTGTCTTAAGTAAAACATATTTTTGAAGTGAATTTTCTTTAGCGGCGGTTGGTTGGTTGGGAGTAAATTGGCAAATTCAGCGGANCTGTCTTAAGTAAAACATATTTTTGAAGTGAAACTTCTTTAGCGGCGGTTGGTTGGTTGGGAGTAAATTGGCAAATTCAGCGGAAATTGCACACAGAAATGATGCAACGGAAATGGTTGGGGTTGAAACAAGTACTTCTTCTGTGTATGCAACGGAAATGATGCAACGGAAATTATGCAATGGAAATGGTTGGGGCTGAAACAATTGCTTCTTGTGTGTATGCATATGGTATAAATTTAAAAAAAATTTGCTAACGAAAGGTTAAAGAATAACATTTAGAAAAAGACCAATACAAAAATGAAGGTAAAGGTGACTACGTACATAAATGAAGAAAAGGATAAAGGTAAAAATAAAAACAAAAACAAAGATGCGTAAAGATAAAGGCAGAAATGAAGACCAAGGTAAATTTAAGCACTTTACTTATATATAAGGGCAAATATGAAGGGGAATATGTAGCTGAAAAAAATGAGGAATATAAAAGTAAAGACAAAGAGGAGGATGAGGATACCGATAAAAGCAAAAATGAAGATAGGGGAGGAAAGATTAAAATAGAGGTAATTAACCCAAATTGTCCCAGATTAATTTTATTTAGATTTTCTTGCTTTCATCTATATACAGGGTAAAAGTAGCGTTAAAGTAAAGGCAAAAATATGACTAAAATTTGGGAGTAGTATAGTTTTTCCGATATCGGCCGTTGCCATATCGCAACACGGGGCGTATTCCAGATGGATTGTTAGAGGACAGTATTTGGTTAAAATATGAAATAATAGAAACATTGTTTATAACTTTTATTACATTTATTGATAATATATGCATATTCTACGTGCAAAGCGGATGGAGAAGTTAATTTTTAGTATGAAAAGTAGCAAAACATTTCAAACATAAAAACACATCGTCCTCGTCCTATGGTTTTACATGCTTCACCAGCAGAAGGCCAGTAACGCCCTTTATGCATGTAAAAGAATGCTGGGAGTAACTTGGGGTTTGTCACCTGCTCTGATGCATTGGTGCCACAAAGCAATAGCCAGCCAAATACTGCTCTATGGAGCTTTGGTGTACTGGAATTCCGCAAAAAAGGCCTTATGCCTCGGGCCATTGGCCGATTTGCGGAAAACCATGCTGCGAAATCCGCACGTAGATTAACGGTCCTAGGGAAATTCAATTTCAGAACCTTTGGGTACCACTTAATTGGGGCGGGAAGCACAAGCAGCACAGACTTCATGGCACCTAGCTTTAAGTGGAAACGACTTTTNACTTCACGAAATTTGAGGTTAATCATGACAAATTTGTTGCGATTGTCACCAGGAATTCGCTCTGCACGATTAACTATGGGATAAGGTAGAGGGTATCTACAATGAGGCAGTGGCATTGGTCTCGCGTCAATTGAAAGAAGCCACTTCATCGCCGCCCGCCTCATCGGTACAGGTTAGGGAGCAGCCTCAGTTTGAATTGAAATTGGATCCATTAGTGGTTCCCAGTTTTGATTGCCAACTACATAATTGGTTAGCGTTCAGAGACTTATTTGAGTCATTAATACACAAACAGCAATATCCCGAAGCTTACAAGCTGGCAAAGTTACGAGAAGACATTTCGGTGGAATCGGTGCCCCTAATTGGCAGTCATTACTCCGGTGGGTATGAGGAGGTCTGGAAGGCCTTGAATGACAGGTATAATAGCCGGCGGCACTTAGCCGAAGGACATGTAACTCGGTTGCTCAATATGAAGCCTACTACAGAAGACAGTCAAAAGGCATTGTTGTTCGTTGTCGACCAGGTTAGAGAGTCTCTACGAGCATTGCAGGTCATGGAGCTACCGGTGGTTGGGACGCCATGATGGTGCCAATTGTGGTTTCGAAGGTGCCCATCACGGTGCATCGACACTGGAATATGAGCCTTACAACATCGGACATTCCTAACTTAGAAGACTTGCTCAAATTTTTGGAAAAACGCGCTCATAGCCTGGCTTGTGAGGGTGGAGCAAACTTTCCTATTGCGACAGCTGTAGCTGGGCATTCAGATGCACGGAAAATATCTGGGGCCCTACAAACTCATCTTGTCAGAACAGAAGAGGGGCAATGCATTAAGTACGGTGGCGAGCATCGCGTCATGCGCTGTCCTTCGTTGTTAGCGTTGGGACCAGAAGAGCGGTTCAAGGCATTGAAAACTTTTAACCTGTGTTTTAATTGTTTGCGGGGTGGCCATATGACAAAACAGTTTCCTTCAGGTGGGTGTCGGCAATGCGGCCGAGAGCACAACACCATTTTTTGCCGTGCGGAACATAATCAAATTGGAGCAGCGACATCGGGCAGCCCATCAGAGCGTAACATGGTACCCTCTCAAAAATCAACACCCGCTAGCAATTTGGTTTGTTGCCTAACACATGGTCAACCTATGGTTCTGTTGGCAACGGCAAGTGCCTATGCGAGCGGCACGTCCTCCATTCGGCGCACCGCTCGCCTTCTCTGCGATCCTGGTTCGCAGGTAAGTTTTGTAACGGAGAAATTAGCAAATCAGCTGCAATTACGTAGACACAAACACAATGTGGCGGTGGCGCAGCCGCTCACACTCACGCTTTAGATGGCGCCAAGCTAACGTTACAGTCACGCTTCTCAGACTTTGCATTGACCATCAATGTACTGAGAATTCCTTCGATCACGTCCCTTACTCCGGGATTACCGGTTGCGACATCGTCATGGAAACATTTACATGTTCTCCCACTTGCAGATCCACACTTTGATACACCAGGCCCAGTGGATATTCTTGTCGGCGCTGATGTTTGGGGTCTAATTGTAGAGGCTGGTATCGTTAGGGGGCCTACAGACCAACCACACGCACAACGCACCAGTCTCGGTTGGGTGGTGTTTGGGCCGACCAATGGAGGCTCTTCAACTCGGAGGTATCCTTGGAAGAGCTTGTCCGTAATTTTTGGAAATTGGAGGAACTACCCTCAAATATAGCCGTCACCGAAGACGACGAGTGTGAGTAATTTTTTGCGATGACACACACTCGTACAGCGGAAGGGCGGTATGTAGTCCAGCTCCCTTAGTAGAAAAGTGTAGACTTGGGCGATTCTTATACACAAGCTTTGCAGCAGTTTCTTAGAATTGAGCGGAGACTGGCCGGTGATGACGAGTTTCATTCCAAGTATACCGATTTCATGCGCAAGTATGCCACCTTGGGGCATATGGAGCGAGTCGCCAATGAGGAACGATCGGCCGCCGAGTACTACATAGCCCATTATGCTATTCTGGCAAAGTTAAGTGTAGTATTTAATGCTTCAGCTCGTACTCCCACAGGCGTCTCCCTGAACGATGTGCTCATGGTTGGGCCAACCATTCAGGACCCCTTGGTCCATATTCTCTTTAGATTCCGACTGTACTACGTAGCACTTATAGCGGATATTGAGAAAATATTTCGGCAGGTGGAAGTCGATGCAGTGCACCGTAATTACCAACGCATCCTTTGGCGTGATACTCCAACCGCACCGGTGGGAATTTATCGGCTAAAACCAGTTACATATGGTGTGGCGTGTAGTCTATTTAACGCCGTCCGCGCTCTCCATCTCATAACGGATCAGCAAATGGCCACCGATGCCAGAAACGCCATTCTAACGTCCTTCTATGTGGATGTCTTTTTAAATAGCTTCGATTCTTGTTCTGAAGCGGTAACGGTGCGCGTAATGTGGATACCTTCTTGGCTGCCGGTACATTCAAACTATGCAAGTGGAACTCCAATGTGGCCGCCGTAATCAACAGCTTGTCGGAAGACGAAAAACCACAGAGCGAACGGGTCATCGGGAACCGGAATACTACGGTCCTTGGCTTGTGTTGGGATCCACTGTCGGATGAATTGTTTTTCGGGCTTCAATTTCCACCGCCAATCGGCGCCATAACGAAGCGCAGTGTTCTCAGCGAAGTGGCGCAATTATTCGACCCCACCGGTTTAATTGCTCCCGTCGTAGTAAGGGGTAAGATCTTCCTTCAAACACTGTGGGAGACTGGACTGGCATGGGATGGGATCTTACCGGAAGACTTGTTAGAGGAATGGCTCCGCTTCCGAGCCAGATGGCGTGCCCTCAATCGTATACGAGTACCTCGTTGGTTAGGTCTCTCATCAATTAACCGGGTTGATATACATGGGTTTGCAGACGCCAGTATGCGCTCATATGCAGCAGTGTCGGAGGGACGCGACAACGTCTCCCTTGTGACAGCTCGGACGAAAGTTTCACCGTTACGCGGAGCTACAATACCACGCTTAAAACTCAGCGCCGCCCATCTACTCGCGGAGACCCTCGATAATATGCGTACTGCTTTGGGTTTTAGGGATACGACGTACTACATGTGGTCAGATTCCACCATCGCTTTGGCCTGGCTACGAAAACCGCCTGCACTTTTGAAATCGTTCGTCTCGAACCGGGTGCGGCGCATCCAAGAACTGACTGATCCTTCGAGGTGGTTTTATGTGCGGTCTGGTCAGAATCCAGCGGACTGCGCCAGCTGTGGGATGATGGCCTGTGATGGCCGATTCAGCTCCCTCCATCGGTTATTGCGAACGGTGGCACTTCTCCGCCGATGGCTCCCATGCTACCGACCTTGCATACCTCGTCCAATCGGGACCAGAGAGCTCGAAGAAGCACTACAAAGACTTCTCAGTTTGGAGCAAGGTAATGTTTTCTCGAAAGACATAAATCATATCAAGCATTATTCTAGGGTATCTGTGGGAAGTTCGCTAAGCCCCTTGAACCCCTACCTAGATGATCAACGTATTATGCGAGTAGGCGGTCGGATTGGGCGGGCCCTCCTCCCCCATGACTCGAAGTTCCCGATAATTCTGCCAAGGCTAGTGCCCTTGTGCATATGCTGATAAGTCATGCCTATGAAACTACTCTTCACGGTGTGGTGCAACTAATGCTTCAGATCTTACGGAGTCGCTACTGGATCCTGCACGCCCGGAAGGCTGTGCGTAGTTATTTGCATCGCTACGTTGTATGCCGTCGAATCGGGGTGTTTCTTTGAAGCAGCAGATGGCAGCTTTACCCGGGCAGCGTGTCCAATCGGCACGCTCGTTCCTAAGATCCGGAGTGGACTACTGTGGTCCGTTCACCCTTCGCATAGGAACCAAACGATCACGCGCTACGACGAAGGCGTACCTGGCGATATTCGTGTGTATGACTACGAAAGCCGTTCATATAGAGGTGGTGGAAGATTTAACATCGCAAGCATTTTTGGAGGCTTTCACTCGGTTTGTGGGTCGGCGTGGTCCGTGCCAGGACCCATTTAGCGACAATGGTACCGCATTTGTGGGTGCGAACCGCATTTTGCAGGAAGATCTTGCTGCATGGCATGCCGAACAAAATCAATAGGCCCTAGCTCATATGGGGACAACCTGGCACTTCATAACGCCAAATGCTCCTCATCAAGGTAGCTTGTGGGAAGCTGCGGTAAAGTCAGCCAAACGCCACTTAGCTAAAGAGGTCGGAACTCAAAGCCTATGGCTTAGCAAGTTGCATACGCTAGCAGTAAGTATTGAAGCTTGCCTTAACACTCGCCCTCTATATCCACTGTCGGATGACCCTGGGGACCGGTACGCGCTTACTCCTGGGGATTTTTTGATCGGGCAACCTATAACTGAACCTGACCTCATCGACGTCCCGCGTAGTCGGCTTAAGCATTGGCATTGGCTTCGTCAGGTGCACCAACAATTTTGGCAGCGATGGAGCGAAGAATATTTGACGACTCTGCAACGAAGAAGTAAGTGGTGTAATAAACAATACAACGTGAAAGTTGGAGATGTTGTCCTTGTGAAGCGGGAGGCACTTCCACCGACATATTGGCGACTGGGTCGGGTGATGGAAGTACATCCCGGGTCTGACAGTTTGGTGCGCAATGCCACGTTGGAAACAACGAGAGGACCCTGTACGCGCGATCCAAGGGTTGGTTCGATTAGTGGATTTCGAAACAGATGGTTCGACCGGGCAGGCTGTCATATGTTATTGAACTAAATTATGTTTTGAATTGTTAAATATATATATATATATATATATATATATATGTATTTAACAATATATATATACAGATATAAATGTAGAACTGTTGAATTTATTTATACATATTAAACGAATTGCTAATTCANTACAGATATAAATGTAGAACTGTCGAATTTATTTATACATATTAAACGAATTGCTAATTCATCGACACGACCCGAGCGCTACTCTCAGACGTTAGCATAACGCTCTAACCGGCGCGGCCAAGAGCGCCACTCACCGACATTTCCAGAGCGCCACTCACCAACGCGACTAGATTGCTATCCTCCGGCGTCACCAGAGTACTACTGATCGGCGCGACCCGAGCGTTACTCAACGACGTTAGCTGAGCTTCTCTCATCGGCGCGACCATGGGCTACACTTGTCAACAACCTCAGGGCGCTACTCTCCGACATTGAATAACTGATATTTCCGAGAGCGATACATATCAACGCGGCCCGAGCACCAATTACCGACGTTAGAAGCGTGCCACTCATCGGCGTCAGCAGAGCACTGCCCACCAGTACTAAAGCCACGCCACTATGGCATAACGGGCCAGTAACGGAACACATAGCCGTTGCCCAGCTACCAGAAGCGACATTACTTTAATTTTCCCCATGATATTTTTTGTTTTGTTGCATGTTTATAGTAAATAAGAAAGTTAGTTAATAAAGAACGAAACCTACAAATTTATTGTAACGAACCCTGGACACGTCGAGTATACCCCAGTATTGTAGAAGACGCGCCGGGGAAACCAAAATTTTTCGTTATAATTGGCGTCCGAGCAGGGACCCTTGGAAAATCGTACACATGCAAGGGAAGACTTTTTGGAACAAACAAGGCGAATAAAATGGCGGAGTTAGTCAACCCGGCGTTCCTGGGTGATATACCCAAGGAGCAACTAGTCTCCATTGTACAGAGATTGGGATCGAATGCGCGGATACCGCCCGAGAAATACGCAAGCGCATTGCGGCTCTGGCGGCCAAGGCGCACACTGACCCGGAGATCCACGCCAAATTCCAGGCAATGGAAATTACCAACAAAGACAGTGAGGCTTCGTCGGAAGACGGGATGAACAGAAGACACCAGTACTACCGGGTGAGCGTGAGGGGAGTACGACTAATATTAGGGAAAACTCGACACAGAGTTAATTGGTACCACAACAACAACGAATATTGGAGGAACTGGATAACCTTCAAACACGACTTATTACGTTTCTTTCTGCCAGCCCGGTATTTAGAACGTCTCGAGGACGATATACGGCAAACAAGGCAGCGTCCACGGGAAAAGTGTAAGGATTATGTGATCGCGATACAAAGCCTGATACGAAGCCGGGTATAGTAGCGAGCAGCGTTTGGAAAGAATTTTCCGCAACAGCCAACCCGACTACTTGCTATACGTCCGGCGTCGAGAGTTCACCACGTTATCGGAACTACTCACGCTTACGGAAGAATACGAGGGTATCCATTAAGGTCAGAGGCGGATGACGGAAACATCACGACGAGAGATGGCGAGGCATATCACCGGCGACAACCCGATGAGGACCGCCACGCAACCAGGTGAATTAACTCATCGCACTTCACCGGTGCGGACGACACAACAACCTCCAGTTCCACCACACTACTTAGCGACGGACACACAGCGTCGTGGCCTATCCCCGAACTAGAGCTTCGACCCCAACAACGTATGCAGGAGATATGGGCCGAGAGGACATTATGTCAGACGCAACACACGGAAGTTATTCTGTTGGGAGTGTGGTCGAGCCAATGTCCGTCCGATTGAATGCTGGCGCCGGCGTCAGGGAAACGACGGAGGGCTCCACCAAGAACAAGGCGCGGTGAGCCCACCGAACCCAGCGCCAAATCGCCCATAACCATGCGTCAGGATCACGGTCGGCTGTACGCCCTAGTGGAGGCCGTCATTGATACAGGCGCCTCGAAGAGTTTCATATCCACCACCTTAGCGGAGTATATGGAAATCGTAGGGAGCGGAGAAAGTAGCTGTCGAGATACGCATGGCCGACGGTAGCAGTAGCAAGATTTTCGAGGCCACGAGGATCGAGGTCCGTCTCGGACAAGCGGCGCACTATGCAGCATTATACATCATGCCGGGCGCGATAGACGACCTCATACTCGGCCTGGACACGTTGAGGAGGATGGGAGCCGCAGTATCCTGCGGCGGCTAACACATCGTGCTCACCGAACCGACTACACAGCCGGAACCGGTACCGCCCGCTACCTCACAGACCACGGAGGATAGCATTTCGCCCGGAATAAACAATACATTCCACAAAGGGCGACTAAGAGAAAGCAGCGAAGGAAGGGCAGATCCAGGAGCGAGAGGGTCAACAGGGTCAACCATGATCACCCTAGTGGAAGTGTCGATAAGCACACCTCCGCGTAGATGCCTCACAGTAACTATACAGACGAGACAACACGAATACTCGGTTTCCTAGCGGAAGAGCTACAGAAGTTTGAAGCCGTGATCGGAGTGGCCAACATGGCGGAGCACAGAATCATCATGACCAACGACTGCCCCATCAAACAGCGATACTTCCCACGTAACCCAGCGATACAGGTCATAACCAACCCAGAGATGGACGATCTTTTCTCCTAGGGGTGCACCCATCCCTCATGTGGCCCACATAGCGCGCCCATCTTAAGTGGAGGTTGTGTGTGGATTATCGGCAAGTAAATGCCCGATCGATACCCGACGCATAGCCTTTACCCAGGATACAACAGATACTAGACAAGTTACGTCGGGCTAAATACATCAGCAGCCTAGACCTCAAAAATGGCTACTGGCAGATATCCCTGAAACCGAACAGTCGCCCCTATACGGCCTTCACCGTGCCGGGGCGCGGACTATTTCTTCAAGAAGGAACTCCGGTACTTGGGTCATGTGGTCAGGGATAAGAGAATCCCCACCGATCCTGAGAAGGTAGCCGCGATCCAAGAACTGACCCACTATCCTCGGGATATCCTCGTGGTACCGTTGTGTCGTACCCGATTTCACCACGTTAAGCCAACCACTAACTGCCCATTTGAAGAAGGGTAAGCACTGGATATGGATAGTCGAGCAACAGGAGGCATTCGACACCCCCAAGCAGAAACTCACAGAGGCCCCGTACTAGCAACTTTGGCCTGGAATCAGTATTAACACAACAGCTGGAAGGGGGTGAATGCGTAATATCTTATGCCAGCAGAAAATTGAACAAAGCGGAGGCCAACTACTCGCCTACGGGGAAGGAATATCTTGTCATCGTATGGCGAATCCGTAAGATGAGGCACTACCTACCGACCACATGTCGCTGAAGTGGCTGAACTCGATCGAGAGCACTTCCGGCGGTATAGCGAGGTGGGCCTTGGAATTTTAGCAGCACATGTTTGACATAGAATATCGAAAAGAGAAGCTCAACCTGGTCGCGGACGCACTATCACGGCAACCACTAGAGACCCTCCGGCAAGCGATAACGACGGAACCACGCTGGAAGTGATGACATAAACGCGAGTGTGAATTACACACCAACCCGGAGAAATACGCGGAATATACGGTCCAGGACGGACAACTCTACCGCCATATCCCGCGCCGAAGCCAGAATGAGGAAGCAGTGGCCTGGAAGTTATGTGTACCAACCCCTCTTCGCCAGCGGGTGCTAAAGGATAACCATGATGTACCCAGCGCCGGGTACATGGGTATCCGGCGGACGGTGGCGCGGATCGCCAGCCGATGCTATTGGTCAGGTATGTTCCGTGATATCAGTCGCTATGTCCGCCAGTCCGACTGCTGTTTCTTGTCCAAGGGCGTGACCCATGACTACCTGGAGCACTATTTGACGAGGTTAACAGTGGGACGGGCACTATTCCCTCTACTGCCGAGGAGAAGTCCATCAGGATGCAGGAGGCATTCAGGATTGTCCGGAAGAACATGGAAACCGCGGCGACGGACCAGGCCCGCCACTACACCTTCAGACGCCGAAAATGAACCCCTAGGATCGGCGAACTAGTTCTCACCAAGGAAAACCATCCCTCCACGGCCGCGGACGGATTGGTAGCGAAATTGGCCCCCAAATATTTAAGGCCCCTACAAAATCCTGAGATATATATATCCTGGGATCGTCAAGTTACGCAAGACCGATGGAGGGACGGAAAAGACGGCCAATATCGCGGAGCTAAAAACGTATCATACCAGCGAGACCATACAGGTGCAAAGGCACAACTAAAATGGGAAGAAAAAAGGGGCACAGCAATGGCAGATGGGCGAACAGCGTGAAACGAGTACGCCAACGTTTGGTAGAGCAGGAGGCAAAACGCGCTCGTGCCCAGGTAATAGGGTTGCAACCAACCGGCGTACGAAACGCTGCCACTGCAGGCACCGACACCACCGCAACACGCGGAGATGACGAGCACTGCCGCCGCAGCCAAACGTGCGATCAACGCCCACGCCACAGTCGACGCGATACGCGTCGTCTCCGTACACGTCGTCTCTACCCACGCGACTAACACCCAAGCCAGACAGCGGGTATCCGCTGCCCATACAGGAGCCGTCGCACGCATGGCAGCTCGACAAGCCATTAACACGCAGCAAGCCGCTAGGCGCACCGCTGCTTGGGCAGAAGCCGCCGCAACCGCGATGCGAACACAGTCACCTGCCATCCAACTCTCCCCAGAGGAGGAGACAACGGTGGATCTGCGCTCTCTAGAGGGAACGTGATGGTTGACGAATGCGGTGATGGATGCATGGGCGAGAGGGCTAGAAGCCGAGCTGAGGCCACGGGCTACTATACTCAGCCCTTTTGTAATGTAGCAGTTAACGCAGAAGGGGAAACCGGAGGCAAACTTTCGTCGCATCCATCGCTGGGTACGGAAGACGGACTTGTTCGGTAAGCGGGCATTGGTACTTGATGGTCCTTGCGAACCGGGAGACCACCCACCTCCCCGAAATGGAGTGCTGGCACTCCAGGATCAGGGGCAGAGTCGCCCACACAACAAAAATGCGAGGAAAGTTCCTGCAATAGGAGTATACCCAGAGGTAAGGCGGGTGGGCTTCGAGGTTTAAGAAGTCCACCCGAGGGTCCCACAACAGGAAAACTATGGAGACTGCGGGGTGTATACCATAGGGACCATCGAGAGGGTCATGCGCGTCATCGGGCAAGGCAGACGTGCACCAGGATGCACCGCAGAGCCGTTCACGGCCGGTATGAATGTCCTGAAGCGGGCGCAGATAATGACTGCATTTCAGCAGTACATGCGCGGACGCCAAGGTGCGGAGTCCCCGCCGTCACTCACCGCTTCACCACAACGCAACCGACCGCCGCCATCACCAGCCCAGTCAGCCACTATTGTCGCTTCACCGACAAAAGCACCACGAGCACCACATCCACCATCGGAGCCAAAACAGCGGGAACCAGAGATGTGTCCAGAGGGAATTGAGGTCACGGGCAATGATGCGGATGGACCAGTCCTGCACCAGTACCCGGAGGTTGCCGAAAACGGTCGTAGCGGATTTAAAAATATCGTTCAGGGAACGTGCAGGACACGCCTGAAGTTACGCTACGAAAACTATACGGTCATCATCATAAGTCATAGCAACACTCGACAACCTCATCGTTGCCATGACAACGCAACATCACACAGCAACATGTAGCTGCACAACCACGAAACACCAAGCACACAGCCTATTAAAGGAGTATCATCGCAATAAACCAGTCAGTCAGCATGGAGCTATCGTTGCGATGACAAATATAACTGATTGCTTGTGGCAAAGATAAACATCAACACAAGACATCGCCACTTCAGAAGTAGAGGGGCGTGACAGCCTACTTTATGCGAGGGGAAGTAGACAATATTTATTTCCTTCCCTGAACCTAAGATCGCAAATACAGGCTTCGATCACCGCTCGCAAAAGCCTTCCGTGAAGCCGCGTACCGGCGACACCCGCTCGCCCTCCGTCAGCAGCGCCAGCAGAGCGCAAATCACCGCCGTCAAAAGCGTTAGTAGAGCGCAACTCTCCGCCGTCAACAGAACGGCGTCAACAGGGCACAACTCATCGACACGACCCGAGCGCTACTCTGCGACAATAGCATATTGCTCTCACCGCCGCGGCCAAGAGCGCTACTCACCGACGTTGTCAGCGCGCCACTCACCAACGCGACTAGGGTGCTACCCTCCGGCGTCACCAGAGTGCTACTCATCGGCGCGACCCGAGCGTTATTCAACGACTTTAGCTGGGCGCCTCACATCGTCGCGACAAAGAGAGCCTCTGGCCATCAACATTACAAGAGCGCCATATACCGGCGTCACCAGAGCGCTACTCACCGACGTTGTTAGTGCGCCACACACCGGTGCGACCAGAGCACGACTCACCGACATTGCCGAGGGCGATACATATCGTTGCGGCCAGAGCACCACTTACCGACGTCAGAAGCGTGCCATTCATCGGCGTCAGCAGAGCGCTGCCCACCAGTAACGGAGCCGTTACCCAGCTACCCGAAGTGACATTACTGGAATTTGCCACCGTGATCTTTTCTGTGTTATATGTTTAAAGAAAGTTAGTTAATAAAGTACGATTTACCGGAGCCCCGAAACCTACAAATTTATTGTAACGAACCCTGGCCACGGCGAGTATACCCCAGCATTGTAGAAGAAGCATCGGGTTAACAAAAACGCTTCGTTACTTACCTTAAAGCTCTTATCAAGGAGGGCAATGGTTTTGATGGTAGATTTAATGATGGTCATTTGATATTGACCCCTGGACAACTCAATCCTGGTGCATCCGAATGAAGCTCGCAAATCACGTTCATTGGGCCAATCGGAACACGCGGGAGCTCGGCATACTCCATGTTACAACACGTCGATGTAATCGGACATTCCCGCCACTTTTTCTCACTTGACGATTTTTAGGAATAACTCGACCCCAGCATCACCCGCCGGCTGTTTTATGCAAAAGTATTGCCCTTGCCGTTAGCAATACTTAAAAACTCGAATATAAGCCAGATCGGATAATAGCTAAGATTTTTATCAATAACACGACTCCAGCGCCACCTGGCAGGTCAAACTGGGAATCTGAAGTATCCAGAGACCTTACTCAAAAAAATTTCGTTAAAATCAATTCACTCGCAAACATACGAACAGATTTATTATATGTATGTAAACTACTTTTACTTAATTTCTAGTTAGTATTTAGTTCTAAGATATAACTCTAGTCGAACACACCAAGTAGATGGTGTAGTGTGTTCGGGGCATTATGTACATAGTATAACAGTTAAGATGACACTTGTGAAGAGAAACGATTAGAAACAAAGAAACGAAGTAAATACAAAAAGTTAAGCGGCAAATCATTGTGCTGAGGAAAATTAATAAATTACAAATTATAAGCTTTAAATGTCGTTTCTCTTTATAGGTAAATAATTTAAGTAAACTATTGTGATAAGAATCAATATTAAATAATATAAACACTCTTTATAGAGAAACCCAATTGAGTTTATACATTTGTTGCTGTGTTAGGCGGATCGAGTTAAACAAACATTACAAAACGACATTTTTGCTAACATTTGAAGAATGGAGAAGCTTAAATTCGAATTTTTGGTAAAATCTGCTGAGGACGGAAAAACGAATATAATGGCGATAACCACAATCACCACAAGTGATGATAGAGTTTTTAAAATACCAGCAGAAATGCAGCCAGCAAGTTTACATGAACAATTAATAAATACACCAACTTATACAAAAATAAAAAACACATTAAAAAGGAGACACCAAACAAGAAAAGTATGGATAAATGTAACGGAAGATTTAGCCGGAATTTATATGGATGATGATGGAAATATGCAGTTCAAAGATTACTTTCTTGAAGAGATACCGCCAACAAATCCCACTGCAGGTATTTCAGAGGAGTCTCTGTCGAAAGTTTTAGAGAAGCTGAGTGCAACAAAAAAAAATTGTGAATACCCTAATTTGAAGAAAATTGCTGAAAAATTTGTGCTAGAAAAATTCTCAGCCAAAAACTCAAATGCTAACCAATGGATGACCATATTTGAAAGTGAGTGCGACCGCTTTGACATATGTAAAGATGAGGAGAAAATCGAAGTCTTGAGACTTTTCTTAGAAAAATCATGCTTGGATTGGTACAGCTCTATGCTTATTAAATTATCGTTAGCTTCTGAATGGGGAAAGTGGAAAGAAAACTTTTGTGGCACCTATGCAAATAAAGGATGGGCTGCGAGCAGATATGCAATCTCATTCAGATATAAAACAGGTTCACTTTTGGATTATGCTTTGAAGAAAGAAAGACTTTTATTAGAAATAAGAAAATCAATTGACACAGGGACATTAATTGATCTTATTGCAGAAGGGTTACCACATTATATAGCCGACAGAATAGATAGAGAAAAAGTAGTTAATACAGAAGAACTTTACAGTGAGATTAGAAAACTTGAACATTTAGTATCCAGAAAAACTATAGATAGAAAGAACGTATCAGCTTCTTATTCGAAAGAAAAAGAAACATTTGAAAAGAAAAAACCATGCAAAATCTGCGAAAAAGAAAACAGAGGTACTCGTTATCATACAGAAGCTACATGCTGGTTTAAAAATCAAAAAAGTGAAAAAGAGATAAAACATGTTAATAATAATGAATTGGAATGGGAATTAAATGATATGGATCCAAAAAACTTGTAGTGCCACCATTGATCAAAGTTAAATTATTAATAAATGGAATTATTGAAGTATATGGAATTTACGATTCTGGTTCGAATGTATCTTTAATAAATTCGCGTTTATTACGCTTTAAACCAAAAAATAAAGATTTTTATACTGCAAATTTGAAAACGATCAATGGTACAAAAAAGGCTGAGGGAATGATAACTATTAAAACTAAAATTTTTGACATTGAAAAAGAAATACAGGTTTTTGTAGTAAACGAAAAAAATTTTAGCTACGATTTTCTGATTGGATTAGATTGCATAAAATCATTCAAATTAATACAAAATGAAAACCTAATTATATCCCAAAAATGTACACCTTGTAGAAGCAAACTCTCAGAACTACCTTCGAAGTCGAGAAATGAAAATTTAAATATAAGTAATTTCTATAGATTTCGCCGTCATGATAATCATAATGAATGCGAATTAAATTTCAACGAACATTTCGATACAGATAATTGCGACATTTCGGTTCAACATTTAGACGTTACAGAAAAGTCAGAAATAAGTAAACTAATAGAAAAATATAAAACTTTATTCGCTAAAGATAAATATGACATCGGTACGGTAAAAGATTACGAGGCACGTATAGATCTACTAATAGATAGGTATTGTAGTAAAAGACCATATAGATGCACGATTGAGGATAAGAAAGAAATAGAAACACAAATTTCAAAATTATTGGAGAAGAATCTGATAGAAGAGTCGTATAGTCCATTTGCGGCTCCGGTAACATTGGCTTTTAAAAGAGAAGAAAATAGGAGAACAAGATTATGCATAGACTTTCGCGATTTGAATAAAATTGTAGTTCCACAATCACAACCATTCCCATTAATTGAAGACTTGGTAGATAAAACACGAAACTGTAAATTTTTCTCAACGCTTGATATAAACTCAGCGTTTTGGTCAATTCCATTAAGAATCGAGGACAGACATAAAACAGCTTTCGTAACACAAGAAGGACATTTTCAATGGACGTGTTTGCCCTTTGGCTTGAAAACATCGCCAGCAATTTTCCAAAGAATTTTAAGTAACATAATAAGAAAACATAAGCTTAGTGAATTCGCGGTTAATTACATAGACGACATTTTGATTTTCTCAAAATCTTTCGCAGAACATATGTCACATTTATCATTATTGCTTGAAGCAATATCGAAAGAAGGCTTCAGATTAAAACTATCGAAATGCACTTTCGCAGCAGATTCAGTTAAATATTTAGGTCATATCATCAAAAGGAATTCAATTAGCCCCTTAAAAGATAATTTGATATCAATAAGAGATTTCCCAACACCAAAAACAAGAAAAAATGTAAGACAGTTTTTAGGGAAAATAAATTTTTACAATAAATACATACCAAATATTTCCATAACACTGGACCCTTTGCATAACCTTCTCAGAAAAGATCAAAACTTTGTGTGGTCGGAAAAATGTCAAAAATCATTTGAAGAGATGAAAATACTACTTTGTTCTCAGCCTGTTCTAGCAATTTTTGATCCAAAGTTACCAATACATATATATACCGACGCAAGTCTGCTAGGAATCGGAGCCGTTTTAAAACAACCCCAAGAAAATAATGAAGAAAAGCCGGTGGCCTATTTTTCCAAGAAACTTAATGAAGTACAAAAAAGAAAAAAAGCTATTTACTTGGAATGCCTTGCAATAAAAGAGGCAGTAAAATACTGGCAACATCGGCTTATAGGGAGAAAGTTCATAGTTTTCACGGACCATAAACCCTTAGAAAAAATGAATGTAAGAGCTAGAACAGATGAAGAGCTAGGAGATTTAACATACTACCTGTCACAATATGATCTTGAGATCAGATATTCTCCAGGAAAATATAACCTAGAAGCAGATTGCTTAAGTAGAAATCCGGTGTTAGAGTCACACGAAAATAATGACGAAGAATTAAAGGTTGTAAATTTAGTTACACTAGATGACATACAAAAAGATCAAGAAAAAAATGTTGAATTACGACATAAAAACCACATCAACTTCAAAAACAATATATATTACCAAAAAGTCGGAAAACAAGAAAAAATTGTACTGTCTGAACCATTTAGCATAAGATTAATAAAAAGTACGCATGAATATTATTGCCATATAGGTACAAAACAAACGCAGGATAAGATCAGACCATTCTATACAGCAAGAAATTTAACAAAAAATATAAAGAAAATTTGTGATAGTTGTGCAATATGCATAAAGAACAAATCAAGAGGACAAAAGAAGTACGGGCAGTTGTCTCAATTAGGTCCTGCCACTACTCCGTTCGAGATCGTTTCCATAGACACAATAGGTGGATTTGGGGGTTCACGATCAACAAAAAAATATTTACACTTGTTAGTGGATCACTTCACGCGATACGCTTATATTTTGACGTCCAAAACACAAAACTCGAATGATTTTATAAAATTGGTTAAGAAAGTGTTAGAGCACCATGAAATAGGTATGGTTTTAACGGACCAATACCCAGGCATCAATTCTACAGAGTTTAAAAAATTTCTAGAAAAATCGAACATACCAATTATTTTCACTGCGGTAAACGCACCATTCTCAAACGGTTTAAATGAAAGACTGAACCAAACGTTGGTAAATAAAATCAGATGTAGAATAAATGATGGAAAAAATAGAGTGGCATGGACCACAGCGGCACATGAAAGTGTAA
Organism: Rhagoletis zephyria; assembly: GCF_001687245.7. Taxonomy (NCBI): domain Eukaryota; kingdom Metazoa; phylum Arthropoda; class Insecta; order Diptera; family Tephritidae; genus Rhagoletis; species Rhagoletis zephyria. The sequence continues at coordinate 95,661 of NW_016158740.1, forward strand.
AAAGATATAATGAAACCGAGCATACTGTAACTGGATTCAGTCCCAAATACTTATTAGAAGGAAATGATACTACTTTAGTACCAAATGAATTAAAACTTGCGAAAACATTAAAAAAACTTGCACAAGATAGGAAGCTAGCACTTGAAAACAGCATAAAATCACATAACTACAATAAAATACAATTTGATAAAACCCGAAACTATCATGAATTCAACGTGGGAGATCAAGTATACGTTCAAAATGGGAATCGTTTAAATAGGAAAAAATTGGATGAAATAAAAATAGGACCTTACAAAATTTTAGAAAAAATTTCAAATTCAATATATAAAGTAAATACCGGTCATAAAAAACCAGAATCAAACCTTTTTCATATCACAATGCTTATTCCCATTCCAAAGCATGAATACACGTAAACAAATCTTTAGATAGTAAGAAGATAGAAGTTAATGAAACGAGATTTTACAAATCTCTTCCCCAAGGGGGGGAGATGTAAACTACTTTTACTTAATTTCTAGTTAGTATTTAGTTCTAAGATATAACTCTAGTCGAACACACCAAGTAGATGGTGTAGTGTGTTCGGGGCATTATGTACATAGTATAACAGTTAAGATGACACTTGTGAAGAGAAACGATTAGAAACAAAGAAACGAAGTAAATACAAAAAGTTAAGCGGCAAATCATTGTGCTGAGGAAAATTAATAATTACAAATTATAAGCTTTAAATGTCGTTTCTCTTTATAGGTAAATAATTTAAGTAAACTATTGTGATAAGAATCAATATTAAATAATACAAACACTCTTTATAGAGAAACCCAATTGAGTTTATACATTTGTTGCTGTGTTAGGCGGATCGAGTTAAACAAACATTACATGTATATACATTCAAAGATAGGTAATAGTTTCAGTACGTTTGAAAGACGCCGCGCCCATTCTTAAATATCCCCAATTGTCTCTAAGAGTATGCGATTGATTTCGTATTTCTCTATACTACTATATGTTCGAGTACTCAACCATGAACACTTCCAGAGATGTGCAGTAGCGTGGGCCGCAAATACGCTTTTTTAGAATTTTGATTGGTAATAGAAAAAATATGGTTCATTATGCTCTGAAGACCATTTGTGTGAAAGATGACAATTTTTGGTTAATATCTTAGGCTCGCCCAAGTCCATCAAACTTCAATGTGCTCAAAAATTAAAAATTAGTAAATACATTAATTAACACGTTTTTGTTACTAAAATTTCAAGTATCTTCGAAAGTATTAGGCCTACATAATTTGGTATATGATCATTTTTTTGTAGAAGAACCGAATTAAGCTTGGAACAAATTCTTTAGCACTTGATGGACTTTGATGGACTTGGGCGAGCCTAAGATATTGACCAAAAATGTTCACCTTTCACACATATTGTTTTTAGAGCATAATGAACCATATTTTTGCTATTACCAATGAAAATTCTAAAAAGGCGGATTTTCGGCCCACGCTAATGTGCAGTATGAAAAATTCGGGTTATTTGAGTAGAGTAGAGTACTTGACTACAATGAACACATCCAGAAATATGCAGTATAAAAACTCGATTTGTATGAGAGGTGCCACGCCCCATTTCCAATAACATAAATTTGTTTATAAGTATGCGATTATTTTCGTATGGGAGGTGCCACGCCCCATTTTCCAATAGCTCCAATTTTTCTCCAGGAGTATGCGATTGATTTCATATATGTATATCCCTACCAAGCTCCAGTATTTTACTATCAACACTTCCAGAGATATGCAGTATGAAAAATTTGGTATTTATAGGAGGTACCACGCCTTCCTCACTTAGCGCTATGAAATATACTTTACGACCTGTTCGCCGCGCCTATTTTCCAAATTGATTTTATATATCTCCATACCAAGTTCCAGTACCCTACCATGAACACTTCCAGAGATATGCGGCACCGTGTTACCAACTCCATGCACATTTTATTCTGTTCTAAATATTTTCCTGCATTCGCAGTGGAATAGCATTATTTAAATTAAATGTTTTTTGATACAGGAATACATTTTCATATGTAAAGATTTTATCGAATGGTGGCAAATTTTTTTCTATATTATATTTTTTACGCATTCTCAGTCGAAATGGAGAAAATTGCTTTCGAACACAGACCGTCTACAGACCGGCTTGCCGACATATAAAACCCCAGTTTTGCATTTTTGACCGTCTGCAGACGGCATTGCCGGTTCGTAGGTCAACATTGTGTAAGATAAAGCTGAAACTATGTGTAAGTATATCGGCGAGCCCGTCTCCAGACGGTCTTGGTTTTTCTCCCCTGTAGGAAAAAGTTACTGTCACAGATCGAAATGGACATCAGTTTTGGATTTCTCGTACTAAAATCACCCATTCCTGAATTTTTCAACTCATAAAAAAATTGGCCTACTAGAGGGTTAATGTTAAATATTTGAATAAATCATTTAGATTTAGATAGCGTTTTTAGCCATTTATTTGAGAAAAATAAAACATTTATATTTTTGTTTTGATTTTCGTTGATATTCAATTTGCTATCCCAAAATAATTGATATCAAATAAAACACCTCTTTGATGTAAAATTTTCGAGTGAAGAAAGCTGAACTAGAAACACAAAATTTATTATTATTTATTAAACTATTTTTTTTAACTGCCCTTGAAACTGACGGAAAATAGTTTTATTTATTCGGAACGCTGCAAATTTCTTTCTACTCTTGGAAACACAAAATAAAAAATAATTTAATCATGTATATATACAGATTGTTTGCTTTAAAGGTGGTAAATTGGTTAATAAGTGTTCTACGTAAATGTTTTAAATTAGTAAAGTTGCTTTTCTTTATAAAATTCTTATGATTTCTCTTACGAATGATTTGATTAATTTTATTATTTTGAAACTGTCATTAATGTTGCTCAATAAAAGTGATCATTTGATTTGTTGAGCAGAATAATCTGTTCTTGTGACATTTCGTACCCATTAATCTATTCATGAAATAATTCTTTTTTAAGGTTTATGAATTAGAGAGACGTTTCAAGCAACAAAGGTACCTGTCAGCACCAGAAAGAGAGCACTTAGCCAGCCTCATACACTTAACACCAACTCAGGTAATGTTTTATCTAAAGGGTCGCAAGCCCAATATATACATATATCGTAGTAGTCGCCACTGCAATATTTAGAAGTAAGCTCACTATCAAGTTAATATAATACATATGTATGCACATT